>NC_061120.1:140997933-141013045 GCF_002878395.1 Capsicum annuum | reverse complement strand
ATAAGAAAGCAATGAGCTCTTGAAGAGCCTACGACATACCACTTCATAAAACCTTATGAGAGGTTCATGTACCTGAAAATAATGAAGTGATGAGATCTCAAATGTTATGTCGCATTATGAACCGATACAAAATGATATATCATCAATATCTTTGACACAATATTGACGCAATATTATGAAAGATTACGAGGATCTGAATTTTACGTTTATTTAAGCATGCTGACATAGAAATATTTATCAAGTGACATGAAAGGATGCATTTTGGTAAGCGTAAAACTTATTTGATTTGCAGTCCAGACACTTGAAGATGTCACTCATGAAATGTTGAATATTGTCACTTGACAAAACTTATGTGACAACTTTTAAGGATTCAAACTGCTTGAAGCATATAAAAATTTCTGGGAAACTTATTTATAATCCTTATATTGTATAAGCTTATTGTTTGGACATCATTGGAACTCTTGGAGAGTTTTTAAAGCAATGGATTATTTACTGAAATTCAAAATATATCGAATTGGATTGGTTATGAAGTACTATATCTTAGTGCAATTGATGCACTCATATACCTTGCAATTTCTACAAGGCCTATAGCCTTTTCAATCAATTTGTTAGCAAGGTATATTTCTGCTCCTACAATGAGTCATCAAAATGGGATAAAACACATGAGCTTGTTTTATGCTAAAGATTGCAGTCCCGATCTTATTGGTCATGCTAATGCTGGATACTTATCTGACCCGCATAAAGCTCGGTCTCAAATAGACTATGTATTCATATATGGTGGTACTGTCATATCTTGGAGATATACAAAGCAGTCTATCGTAGCCACTTCATCAAATCATGTTGAGATAATAGCTATTCATGAAGCAAGCCGAGAATATGTATGGTTGAGGTCCATGATACATCTCATTCGAGAAAAATGTGGTATGAAATATGATAATCTACCCACAATTTTATACAAAGATAATTCAGTATACATAACACATCTTAAGGGAGGATTCATAAATAGAGATAGAACGAAGCACATTTTGCCAAAATTTTTCTACATACATGAGCTACAAAAGAATGATGATATTAACGTGCAACAGATTCGTTCGACTGACAATGTGATTGATTTATTCACCAAATCTTCTCCAATTGCAACTTTCAAGAAGATGTTGTACAAGATCGAGATGGAAAGGTCAAGGATGTTCTCATTAGGGGGAGTTAATACGCGTTGTACTCTTTTTCCCTTACGAGGTTTTGTCCCACTGGGTTTTCCTTGTAAGGTTTTTGATGAGGCAGCCGAAATGCGTATTATTAGAGATGTGTACTCTTTTTTCTTCACTAGATTTTTTTTCCTACTGGGTTTTTTCTAGTAAGGTTTTAACGAGGCACATTATCTACCAATTAGGCATTCAAGGGGAGTGTTATAAATGTATTTACATTATAGTGAATGTCTATCAAAATCTATTAAGATCTATTTTGATATCTATTAGGATTTGAAGCGTCCGTCTTTTACTCAGACTATGAGTAAATTTCCCCTATAAATAGAGGGATTTTGTTCATTGTATTTACAATCTGATGATCTTTCATCCCTCGAGAGAAGAAATAAGAACCACTCTCTCTATTTCATCTACTATTCTTCTTTATTCTTTCTTGTTTCATAACACTGGAGTAGTATATAATTTACTATATATAATAAGTGTCAATAAGCAGGCACGTCTTCGACATGCCTGCTTCAGCTGCTTCAACCGTAATTTTACTGTATTATCCCTAATTAATTACTATAAGTTATTTAAGTATTAAAAAATTTGTGATATCAAATAAAAATATAAAATAATCGACATGCCTACTTGTGTTGCATGCTTCAATCGTAATTTTACTATATTACTCCAAATTAATTACTATAAGTTATTTAAGTATTAAAAAAATTATAATATTTAATAAAAAATATAAAATTAACAAAAAAATGCTAAATTAACTTTAAGACGTGGTTGTTTGTGCTGCTTGCTTCAGTTGCTTCAACTGTAATTTTACTATATTACCCCTAATTAATTACTATAAGTTATTTAAGTATTAAAAAATTTGTGAAATCAAATAAAAATATAAAATAATCGACATGTCTACTTGTGTTGCCTGCTTCAATCGTAATTTTACTAGATTACTCCAAATTAATTACTATAAGTTATTTAAGTATTAAAAAATTATAATATTTAATAAAAAATATAAAATTGACAAAAAGTACTACATTAACTTTTGTTTTTTTAAATCAACTTGATGTGTTGTATGATGCCTATTTATGCTTTTTTCACAAGTGTTTTTTTATAATAATTTTATTATATTACTTCTAATTAGTTCTTATAAGTCATTTAAGGCATGAATTTTTCGCTGCTTTAATCGTAATTTTACTATATCACCCCTAGTTATTTATTATTATTGCATTAGAAAATTAATAATATTTCATAAAATAGACACAAAACGATGAGTTAATATAAAAAATTTGATTGACTATCGAAATTATATTACTTCCACATAAGTTAATTTTTGAAATTATAATAGTGTCACTTAAATTGAAATAGAAGAAATAGTATTATAAATCACAATAATTAAAATTATTTTAATAATTAATTATCTAAATTATATTTATATCACATTAATTAAGATTAAAAAAATAACATATCTTCAGTGTCTAGTATATATATATAAGAAAGATAGATACTGAACAAAAAGTAAAGATTGCGGAATAACGTACTAAATCACAAAAGAAAAAAAGGGTGGGCGAGGGGTGAAGGAAGCAACGCATTCCTCAGCCTCCCAATTTGGAATTTTGGAGTCCTCAAAGAATATGCTGACCCACGTGTCAATTATGAACAACAAATAAAAATAGAAATTGAAGATTTTGATTGGCGTGAAACCAGATCCACAATCCGCCTTTAACCCATAACCACGCACCACTGCCTATTTATAGCTAACCCCAACTATTCTGCTTTTTTAGACGGCTCTCCTCAACAAAATAATAAAACAATCCTCCGCCATTTTCCAGGTAACCCGCGCTCTACTTTCAATCTGCTTTCCTCATTTTCCTTCTTAGATTTGTACTTTGTTCGCGTGAATCGTCGTTTTTTAGTTAGCAAATTAAAATTTGTTACAGGAAAAAGTGAGAAAATAATTGAATTTATTGTTCAATTTTGTTCTCTCAATCCAGATCTAGATTTTTTTTTTTAAAAAAAAAATCAATTCATTGTGAATTTATGTTTGTATATATTGAGTATTTGTCAAATTGTTCTTATTTTTATGTGTTTGGCTGAGATCTCAAAATTATTCAACAAGTTCTCGTTGTTCGTTTTTGATTTTCTTTAGACCTGTGAAAGAAGTTTTTGTTGCATTTTTTCTTATAATTCCATTGATTTGTAGGCAAAATTTCTGAAATTATATAGCTTTGGTACCTTAGTACCTTAGTAATAATCTATGTTGCAAGGACGCTCCGAAATATTGATGAATTGTTGGATTCACAGGTGCGGCAGTAGAGTCCGACCAATAGACGATAACAAATATAAAATTGTTTTATAGTTTTAGTACAATGCAGTTTTCAAATACTTGGAACTGGTGTTCAATTTAAGTGAAATTATTGGATCTGAATGAGTCTATATAAGGAGACAAACCAGTGTGTGACATTCTAAACAATGTACCAAAAAAGGGAACGGTGAAGAAAGATCAACCTAAATTTGGAATAGGACTAGAAACGTTCTTAAATGAAGGGGAACTAATTTAATACTAACAATTTGTTGTGTTGACTCATATGTTAGTTTGAGTAGATTTTCCTAAAATACAGAAACAGTGGTGTGGAGTTCCTTTATTGGCAATTAGAATTTTTGCCTTTTAGGGCTAGAGAAACTATTAATGATAAGTGGTAGGCGAATTCTTCTGTTAAATCCTGCTGATTTTGGGTGTATATGTAAAAGCTAGATGTTGCATAATCACCCGGGAGACTTAGAGATGGAGAGAAATTTTGTAAAATGATGCTGGAGATTGAGAAGTACACTGGAGAGTGCAGCATATTTCGTTTGCTGATTTTGTTTTTGTGGGATAATATTAGGAAATTACACTGGATAATGAAGCATATTCATCTGCTGATTATGTTTTTTGTGGCAATCTAGAGAAGTAAACAAGATGGTGCATTTTTTTTTTTGATAAGGTTGATAGTGCAGCATATGGCCATATATCATCTGCATTATATTACTCTCTGTGCGTATATGTGTATGCATATGGATACACCTTCAAGTTGTTTACTTTTTCTTTGTTTTCTTGAATGATGCAATGAATATTCAATATAAAGGTACTTTTTTCTTTATATTTTAACAAGTTTGAACTTATGGCTGACATTACCATTCTTTCTAACGCATGGACCAACAATTTGGAATACTGGTATTTGACCATTAATTTGTTTTGAGCTGTTAAATTCTTCTTTAGTTCTAAATTTTGTTTGTGCAACGTACTTGGTAATAATTTGAGTGTATATTGTATTGAGTACTATAGTGTATGCAATCCTTTGCGGGTTTCTCTTCCAGTAATTTCTATTTTCTAAAGTATTTAGTTATTTACAGGACTTACATTCAGCTTTACTGCATCTTCCTAACTTGCTCCTTACTTTCTCTGTTTCGACGTGCACAACAGATTTGAATTCAGAATCTTCATGAATACTAGAACTACTGTGGTATCTGCAGTTTCCTGTAAATCGGGAAACAAGAACGGCTTCTTCTGCTGGATTTTGTTGTGCTTGCTTTCTAAGTTCTTTAAGACTGCCACGCTGAATGTGCACTCATTTGGAGCATTTGGAAAGGCTTGCCTACCATAGTATTAATATTTGGCCATCTACATCCATCAAAGAGCTGCTGAAACATGGTATCTTCTCAGCTCTTTGCTCCAACTAAAACAAACCTGCAAAAATCCTTCTACCAGCAATTTTTACCACTGAGTGCTCCTGGCGTGGTTCCTTCAGAGCAGGTTGAACTTGATTTCTCTGATGTGTTTGGTCCTCCTCCTTGTCTGGCCTCAAATGAAACAAGTAATGGAATGTCTGAGAATGTGGTGTTTCCAGCAGATATGAGTGAGCTTGTTTATGATGATCCGGAGATGGTACACAGTAGGTCACATTCTTTGGTTGGTCCTTCTTCATATAAAAATCAGGTACTGAAACTTGGGAGGCTCACCATTCATGAAGCAGAAGATTCGCTGGAACTGGTAGAGAATGTTATCGAACAGACAATTAAGGAAGATCCGGAGCTATCCATCAATGACTCAGCAAAAGGTGGAATCGTCTGCCTTGAAGATTTTGAAGTCATGAAAGTCGTTGGCCAGGGTGCATTTGGGAAAGTATTTCAGGTTAAAAAGAAGGGTACATCAGATATTTATGCAATGAAGGTGATGAGGAAGGATAAGATTATGGAGAAGAACCATGCTGAATATATGAAAGCAGAAAGAGATATCTTGACAAAGATAGATCACCCATTTGTTGTCCAGCTTAGGTACTCATTCCAGGTGATTTTCTAGACTCTCATTCAATAGGTCTTCAATCATTGTGCAGCCACCCATGGATTGTACTGTTTTGCAATCTTTAGCACTGTTCATTACAATCCAATCTTCAACTTTGGAGCTCCTTTTGATAATCAGACATTTTTTTCATGGTTTTAACTTGCAGACAAAGTATAGGCTGTACCTTGTGCTCGACTTCATTAATGGTGGTCATCTCTTCTTCCAGCTTTATAAACAAGGCCTTTTCAGGTACAGTTCTCCCTTCTTGCTATCTGTTACTTTGTGAAAGCTGAAACTATGATATTAATTAGTTCCTGCTTTTCTTCTCAGAGAGGATCTGGGACGAATTTATGCAGCTGAAATTGTATCAGCTGTGTCTCACCTTCATGCAAATGGAATCATGCACAGGGATCTCAAACCAGAAAACATTCTAGTGGATGTGGATGGCCATGTATATTCACCTCTCCTTCCCTCTGTTTTTGTTTAGTGCGTGCATGAGTGTCTTCACCCATCTGATTTTTTTCTTTGCATGTTTAGGCCATGTTGACTGATTTTGGACTTGCCAAGCAATTCAAGGAGGATACAAGATCGAATTCCATGTGTGGCACTGTAGAGTACATGTCACCCGAGATTGTTCAAGGGAAGGGCCATGATAAGGCTGCAGATTGGTGGAGTGTAGGAATTTTGTTGTTTGAGATGCTCACGGGGAAGGTCAGTATCTATATTCATGTATAGCTGGAGAACAAATTCCTTTTTTCTCAAGTCTTATCCATTACCTAATAGTTTTTCTTATGAGAAAAATCCTGCACCGATGGTCTTAAGACTTGCTTTAAGAGCCACTTGCTGTTCCAACAAAGCTTTTACTCTGGTTTGACCTATTCCTACAATCTCATCAACCTACATTCACATGTGGAGAAATAAAGGGTGTCCATATCAAAAATTTTATGATAATTTATGATATATCACTTCTATCAATAGTGGGGCACCAAAGAATCTATCATTAGCAGAAACAGTTGGACTCTTTTACAAATATTGAGATCTATTGGACCTCAGGGAACTCTTCAGTTTATGTTTATTTTCCTGGAAAGGAAATGCTGCATCCTTCAAAAAACTCAGCTGGACATTCCCTGCTAATGATTTGTTTTTCTTTATTTGCAGCCTCCTTTCACTGGAAACCGGCAAAAGATTCAGCAGAAGATAGTTAAGGACAAACTCAAGCTACCAGCATTTTTGTCCAGTGAAGCACATTCCCTCCTTAAAGGGGTAATTTTCCTTTATCTCCTCTCCTCTCATTCTCTCTGCATATCTTGTTGAATTGTATTTCAGTTGTACAGTTGCAAAAACCAGATGAAATTATCCTTTTCGTCCTCACATCCTTGTTTTAACTAAAGATGATACTCCCTCTATCCTGTTTATGACACAATACACTTGAACATTTGGAAACAATTTACCTTAAGCTTCTCAATTTTCCCTTACTGTAAAGTTTTTATAGCCACACCAATGCTATGACACGTTTAAGACCCTAGTTTCAAAAGTCTTAAACCCACGAAAGTGTTATGACTTATAACATTTAAAACCACAAGTTTCTGAAGTCTTCATTTCTTTCTCTCACTCCACGTCGAGTCAAACTAATTAGGACAGTGGGAGCATCTTAACTTGTTTACGGTTCTACAATAATGGCATGGTTGCCTAGGTAGAATTATGCTGCTTTTGATGTGTTCTCGGAAAAATGTGTTGTTCTTTATCATAAGATTAATCAATATTCCCAATACTCTAGCTGCTGCAAAAGGACCCAACTAAAAGGCTTGGCAGTGGGCTGAAGGGAAGTGATGAAATCAAGGACCATAAATGGTTCAAGCCAATCAATTGGAAGAAGTTGGAGGCAAGAGAGATGCTGCCCAGTTTCCGTCCTGAAGTTGCTGGAACACACTGCATTGCAAATTTTGACAAGTGCTGGACAGATATGTCATTGGTTGATTCTCCAATTTCAAGTCCAAAGGATAATACAGACCATTTTCAGGGTTATACTTTCGTGAGGCCTGCTGCTTCCTTTCTCCAGAGGAGCAGTCCCTTGTGTTAGGATGGTTTGATGAGATGGCACTTCCATGTTCTTTGCTTTTCTTCTCTAGGATGTTGAGGTTCATTAGTTGGGAGAATGAAACCCAACCCATCCTTCTACTCCATTATTTAAGTTTTATTTTCTGTTACTGATTGAGAGACTTTGTATCTTAGACCTTTCATCAGTTGCATGACACCAAGGTTTTGTAATGTTTGTTGTACTTTAAAATAAGTATTCATGGCTAGCTGTTGGCACTTTGAAAACAAAGAAGAATGATCCTGTTTTTCTTTTCCCTTGATAATATCAGTATATATTTGGGCTTTGGGCAAGAAAAGAGCAGAGATTGTTTTTTTTTTTTTTTTTTTTTTTTTAAAATACAAATTGACAATGAACTGTAGACTTCTTTCTTTTCTGTCTTTTCAAATGATTTTGGGTGGTTCATTTCTATCCAGGTAACAACATACTCAATATAATCTTGCTATTGGAGTCTGGGAAGGGTATTAGGACCTTACCTCTTCAGAGTTATAAACTCCCTTAGGACCTTACCTCTTCAGAGTTATAGACTCTTTCTGATTGATCATTGACTCGAGCCTCAAGGAAAAATAGTCGAAAGGGAACTGCAGTCTACACGAGCAATCCTACTACTACTGGTATGAATAGAAAGAAAGACGACACACTGCAACCGTATATTTATTAGCATAATGGTTTAAGAAAGCCAATATGTTTTGCAAGTACGAAATTTTAGCTTTAAGCTTTTTCTGTTTTGCATTTCAAATTTCGTGATCTCCATTTAGAGAAGATAAAATGTATTGGAAACTTGTGTCTCTGATCTCCATTTAGAGAAGATAAAATGTATCTATTTGTAGTTCTTGCAAGCTAGTTGTTCATGGAAGAATGATTCTTATATGATTACATAACTGAACAAAACGCAGCTTGTATTAACTTCATGAACATACTTTACATCTAGATACAAACTTTTATTTATTAGCGTTTTGCATACCTTTCGCATACACTGGCTTATCATTGTTTCGTGCAAGACAAACTTGATTTATGTTCCACATAAGATACATAATGTCGTCTTTTATGTCTCGTGCAAACATTGACATATCTTCTTCAACGTGTTAAAGCTCTTCATGAAACTGGAAGTTGTCAGCGACATGTTTCTTCTTGCAAGCCCAGTGGCATTTCCAAGAGCAGAGGGAATTGTAGGTATTTAGCCTCTTAGAATGAAGAGATACGATGTTCGCGGTTGAAAGTGATTTTGAAAGTACTATTGCATAACCATCATCCATGTAATCTGTTCCTTCTGGAAAGACTTGCCACAGAAGACTTCCACCTCCAGCCCCTCCTTTTTTAGTAGAATTCAAGATGTTAGTGTAAACTGTACTGATTAGTGTGTCCCTGAAAGTTGAATTGTAGCCAGGGTCTTTTGAAGAAACACCGAACTCTGAGAATACTACTGGCATGTTGAGATGGTTCTCCGCATCATCAATGTGTGATTGCATCCATGACTTGGTGAATTCAATATGAGTATCAGAAAGCGATTGTGAGATCCTGAGGCAGTGCAGAATGTTAGTGGTATTTCAGTATGAATGATGATGCAACAGTTCAGAGTGCTTACCAAGAGTCGGGATATATGTGCGCTGAGGCATAATCAACTCCAAGAACCTGATGGTTTCTAATGAAGTCAGTTCCAACTTGTTGAGCATAGGAGTTTGGGTTGTACTGAGCCCTATTAGGAGTCGAGGGACCATAAAAACCTTCCAGTCCGATCTGCACCAAATGCTTCGGATCTATGCTCTTCACGTAAACTGACATTTCTTCTATCCAAGCCTATAAAACGTCAACAGAACAACATTTAAGTGACAAGTTCAATACCTAGTTATTTGCTTTGAGAATATACGTTCCACCGAGTTTTAGCTAATAGAAGAAGTGTGAAAAACCTGCAATTTATCACCAGAAGGATCCGATTCACACCGTGGCTCATTCATCAATTCCCAACTGAAAATAGTTGGGTCATCCTTGTATGTCATGTTGGTAAAGGTATTAACTCTATTGAGCACAGCCTGCAGAAAACAAATTCATGCTAGACAGTTACAAGGGTGCGTTGTGAAGTTCAATAACGTGTAATAAAGAAGAAAACATTATACTGCGTTGCTGTGATATATTGGAAACAAACGATGCACCTTCACATGAGCCTTGTAGTAGCTTTTGAGTGTGGGATGAGAGAAGAAGTCATCATCAGAAGTCAAATTCAGGCCAGCAGCTTTACCCCATTTTACATACTGGGATTTTCCACCATATGCCTCCCAGTTGTTGACTAGTGACAGTATCAGCCTAATCTTGAATTTCTTGGCTTCACTCATCACAAAATCCAGAGCCTGAATAAACAAGAACATCGATACTTGTTAGCTTCTCTGTTTAATCTGAAAATGTTCTTCTAATTTATCTCGAAGCTTGATCAGATAGTGCGATGCCGATAGTCCTTTAAATGTTTGCATATGCACACAACAACAATAATCACTACGTCTCAGTCCAAGCTAGTTGGGATCGGATATTTGAATCCCTTCTGACCATGTTATGTGTATACAAGGTAATATGGGCTACAGGATAAGCAAGCGCACCTTGAAAACATCTTCGTCATAAACAGCAGGAGTTTTCTGAAGAGCACGCCACTGGCCATCATTGAAAGCCCAAGTCCGGCATACTGATAGACCGACAGCAGATGCCTGCTGGAATACCTCAGTTACTTTTCCCCTTGTGGACTGATCAGCAGCAAACACCATCAACCAGTAAGTGTTGAATCCATTCACATAGAAAGGTTGTCCATTCACCACAAATTGGTTCCCGCTCTTCTGCACCATCGTCCACGCCTCTCCATCTTCCATCTCTCCCCTGTCATTGAAAAATACAAAATCAAAATTAGAGAAACAAACAATACTCTGCAACATAACAAGAAAAATGAGAAATGCTAACTGATTCCCAGCTTCATTGAATGGAGCACAATTTGCATTCTTCACGAACACTACAAGTACAAAACTAGCAGCCAGAAAAAGGAACTTAGAACCAAATTTCTGCTCCTTGTTGACCATTTTGGCAAGTGAATAGACAAGTTGAGGTTATCTTGAACAACATAGTGTATATATATATATATATGTACAATATGATGTATCCAAGGTTGTTTGGTATAAGCAACAAGCTTGTGATAATAGACAGAAGTGTTCTTGAGGGAATGATCAAAGCTACCTTGAAAGCAAAGATCCATTGTCCCTGCAACTAGTGACATTATATTCATATTTCCATTCTTGTCTCAAAACATTTAAAAGTGGTTATGGATATTGATCATATTAATAACTTTAACATTAAGGAGTAAACCAGAAATATTAAGTTTGTGATGGATGGCTTTCAATTATGGCTCAAATGTCTTTATCACATAGAAAACTTTGTGAAAAAATAAAAACCAGACCCCTCCTTAATGATAACATGCTAACTGTCAGATGGCTAGTGGTCCTTGGCTTCAAAGCATTGGAAATGAAGCATCACTAAGTATAGATGTCTACAAATAAAAAATAAAAATTGTGCACAACTTACTGAAATTCAGACTATTTACTCAGAGGTGAACCCAGGATTCAAAGAATGTGGGTGCACTATTATCTTTACATAAGCAACTGACTAGTCAATAGAGACTTAAGCAATGACAAAAATACAAATAGATAGGCTAAATATGGGTTTTATGATAATAAATAAGCCTATAACTCAAAATCAACAGATCACTGTAGTAGCCAAGTGGAAAAGGATACATTCTCTATACAAAAAGTCGCGGGTTCGACTCCCTACTGCCCATTTTTGTTGTTAAAAATAATAATAAAAAAAAAATAGTAAAAGTTAACGTGACAACTGGAATAGAACCTGGGTCATTTATGTGAGAAACTCAACAAGAACCAACACGCTTGAAGTGCACTAGTGTTCAAGAGGGTGCACGTATAATTATATATAAGTGTCCTAAGGTATACATATGTACATATATAGAGCTTTTTTCGAACTTAACGGGTGCACATGCACCCCCACGCTAACAGGTAGGTCCGCCTCTGTATTTACCAGTTCCCCTAACGAATTATTAGACCAAGCAACAAAAATTGTCTGATATAATAAAGAAAGTAAGAAGGGGCAAGGTTTTATTGAAACATTACACACTAAAAAACTACTACTATTACTTTTCTATGTTGTATCCAATTCTTCTTTTTAGTCTGTTTGGAAAATATTATTTTTTATATTTAACTCTTTTATTCCGAACATTCGTATAGCATGTTTAAGATCACAAAGCCGAAAGGGTATTTTGATAATACTATACACATCTTTAGTTAAGATCATAAAATTCAACAATCTTTTTTACTTTCTTAAAATTCTGTATTCAGTCAAACTAATACACGCAAAAGAAGTATGTATATGACTTAACTGAAGTATTACAGTCAAATACAAAATTAAAAACTGATAACTTCATATAGGAGTACTTTTTTATGGCATCCTAGTTCCTTTATCTGCACTCTTTCATTTGCCATATATGTGGAAAGAAGTAAAAGCGAAAAGTAAAAAATCACTAAAGAAAGCACAAAAGTGGAAATCTACTCCAACAGAAACCCCTTATTATAATTCCCATTGGAGTTGAAATCATTAAAAAGAAATTGAGAATAAAGTTAAAAGGTTTTAGATTTTAAAAATAGCTCCTGGTTTCTTGGTAAATTAACTATAAGGATTTTTTTTTTTAACACAAATATAAGTTTGCTGCAAAAGCTAATGGATTTTATCAAAACTATAATAGGAATGCCTAGCCACGCCCTAGAACAACTAGTATTCTCATTATGATACTAGAAATCTAGGAAACTCCATTGATGTATTTTACACTAGCTATCAAGTACCTAAAGAATTTTGACACATAATCTTCAATAAAAGTAAGATCAATAATTGGAAAAACTAACCCAAATTATTACCTATATCCTCAGTCTCAATTCAAGTATCTTGATCTGACGGGCATAAAATTTCAGAAGTAAATATAACAAAGGTGTATGATTTACTAAAATGTCTTTTATATCTTATGATTTTAAACTCGCCACTTATCACGAGAATTTTTCGATTTTTTTCTGAAAAGTTATTTTACTTTATTAAAAAAAGTGAAAATAGTATTGTTTGCGCATAAAAATTATTTCACTTTTGTGAGAGAAATTGTGAGAGAAATAAAAGTGAAAAAATACAATTAAAATTGCATTTAAAATTCTCATAGCCAAATGCTATAATTTTCACTAAATAAAATACTAAATAAAATACTCCATTTCGTTCCATTTTATGTGTTGCTATTTAACCGAGCATGAAGTTTAAATAATAAAGGAAGACTTGGTAAAGTTTATCAATTTATCCTTTATCAAAAAATATGCTAATATATATATATTTTTTTAGTTAAGCGAGACCAATAAAGATAAAACGATAATTGTGTCTTTAAAAAGTTGTCAAATAAGAAAAGGGATGAATTAAAAAAAAATGATGACATATAATTTGAGACGGGGGAATAATTTTTTTCAAAAAATCAAACACTAAATAAGAAACAAAATGATAGAAAGAGGAATATGTACCTCAAAATCTTACAAAAAAGCACATGCAGTACTTTCTTGCAAAGAAGCAAAAGCCCATCCCATCTCCAACAGTTTGTTACTAGTCTTGAAGGTCCACTCCAATCCCTACTCATGCTGCTATATATTCTCTTAATTGTAGTAAAAATCTCAACTGTCTCAAAATGTTTTGAGTATGTAAACTACAATAGAAGAAATGGAAACTCTTTCATTTTTCTTCATGTTTATTCCTAGTACTGGAAGTAGAAACAAAATGTGCCGACATACCGCTAATTCCTTAAATAGTACCAACCAACCTCACTGTTATTTTTGTCTTTTCTTGGAGTGTCTCAAAATACTTTTTCTTCTACATTTGTTAATTGAACGAATCATACGAGGATTCGCCTCGTACAATTAGATTCACCGTCCCATATTACTCCTTTCGTCCTAAATTATATATCATCATTTCTTTTTTAAATTATTTCAAAATAAATATCGTCTTTTTTTATTTGACAACTTTTTAAAGACACAATTATCCTTTTACTCTTATTAATCCCACTTAATTAAAAAAAAAAGATATTAACAATTTTTTTGATAAAGGATAATTTGGTAAACTTTACCAAGTCTTTCCTTATTTCTTAAACTCCGTACCCGATCAAATGACGACACATAAAATGAAACGGAGGAAGTACTATATTAGTGAATTTATTCGTGCTTCGTACAATCACAAAAAATCTCATCAAAAATTTATATTTTGATATCAAGAATTTGAAAATACATTTTGTAAAATCTAAAATCTTCTTTAATCTATTTCATAAGAAAACTAAACTTATACATTCACCCTCTATGTGTTTTTTAAAATTTAAATATTTAAAAATTAAATTAATAGTTAAACCAAATAAAATATCATTGACATTGTCAGTGAATTAAAAAGACATGCACGAAAGCATAACAAACAAAAAGGCTAAAATTTAAATCTCACTCTCACTTGACTTATGTAAGTCTATTTATTAATTCAAAAGAAAATATAAATAATTAAACAACTAATCGATGATGAAATGTATGTTATATAGTTAATACATAATTTATTTTCTAAAGTACTATGTTCTTATTTTAAAAAGTACTAATTATTCTTTTACGATTTTAACTTTTTCTAAAAGCTTTACTGAATCAATAATAAACGAATCAAATTTCATAACAAAGTTATAAAGGAAAAGTTCACGAAAAATAGTAATATTGATAGATTCAAAATAAAGAAGAAGAAAAAAAATTATTGGGAAAAAATTTCTTACTTCATCACACTTTTTCAATTCTCTGACTCATATTTAACCGTTTATAAAGCTCATGAAATACATTCTAACATTATCAATATGCATTCTTTTTTGCTTTAAATGAATTTGATTTTTCGAACTAAAAATTAACTACTCAAACACAATTCACTTTTTTATTAGAAATTAAATTTTAAAGCTATAAATACGATAATATTAAGTATATTTTGTCATATATTTTGTATTTGATGGAGATATGCAATATGAGTGAAGTATACTCGAAGTGATACAAAAATGAGCATTCAAAGTGACCACGGATAAGAACAACTAATATTAACTCTTGACGCTTGCATTCATATACTCAAATTTATAAGGATTTCACTCAAAAATGCTTATAGAGGAAAAATATAATCAAGAGAATCACCTTTAGTGAGTTTTCATATTTTTTTCTTGGATATTATTTCGGAGAGCTTTTTGGACTTGAAATTGTTACAATTTTTGAATTCAACTTAATTTTTTGAAATTCGAAAACTCCAAAAAAAACGTCTTTCAAATACAATTTTGATTTTTAAATACCATTTTGATCAACTTGAAAACAAAAAATACTTCTTCTTTTTTCAAATTTCACAATTCATATGTTCAAACGTCCACTTAAAGTACTGCATAAACTCCGC
>NC_061120.1:140960433-140992933 GCF_002878395.1 Capsicum annuum | reverse complement strand
ATAATAAATGGCATCTCAATCCCCAATAAGTTAGGGTTATCTATGAATTGTATATTCTGTTCAATTCTGTTAAGGTCCCCATCCCACTACTAAGAAAATCACTTTCTCAAGGCATGTAAGGATGTTCTACTCAAAACCTAATCTCTACATGGTAATGACAAAAACTAATTAGGATCTAAAAATGAAAGAGCAAGTAACTGACAACCGCTATAAAATACTTTACAATCTAATTTCTCAGTAGAGGTTCAGTGACGGAGCCAAGAATTTCACTAAAGGGTTCAAATATAAAAAAGTAAACACAAAAAGTCAAAGATGTTCACTAATAATATAACACAAAAGAATGCTCTGGTCTTACATGTATACCCAAAATACTAGGATATTTGCAACTGGACTCTGTCTTTTAAGGCTACTACTTGTTATTGTTTACTGGTTGATGAACTTAAAGGTGAAATGAATAATTATTTGATGACAATTTGAATGTTGTTCGGGAGATTTTGTCTAAAAAGAATAGTTCATTATACTTAATAGTTCTACACTTTGGAAAGATGCCTATTCTGTGGTTCATGAAGGTTGGGAAATAAAGAACGGAGCAAAAATTTTATAGTGACACAAATTATTAAGATGAAAGAATACATATTACTTCTAGGTTATATAAGTAACTTTATCATCAGACACGCTACTATATACCATACTGAATATGCAACAATAATCGGAAAAAGTCATTAAGGATTATAGATGTTTCAAATAGTTTGCAGCTCTTCCATATCTAAAGCTTTGAAATTCTCACAAGTTAAATCATAAATCTATTGGTACAAAACATACAGTTTGGAGAAATTAAAGTTAATGGTGTAGAAAGAAGCAAGAGCTGAGGTAATGTAAAAATATGCAAAGCATGGCACCGCTGAGAAAATTAGCCACCACGAATAAAGATGATAGTTTCAGCTTGGGTCAAAAGAAATACATTAAAGTTTGACAACCAATTAGTAGGTGTAATGGGGGATGATTGATGAAGATGAGGTCATCAAAGGCTTCGTGAGGCTTGAAAGTCGATGGGTCAATGGTCAGATCATATTGAAGGAGCCAAGTAGCACAAAGAGAAAAGGTAAGGAGGAACTTCTAAAAGGAAAAAAAGTAGCACCAGTTAATGAAAATGTTGTTATGGTAATACAAAAACCAATAAGGCTTATTTTTTTGATTTTCTTAAGTGTATGAAATTTCATACTAACATGCTATAGAAACAAGTATTATATAACTTTTCTACAAAGTTCTAGAAAAGGCGAAGTCATGATTGAACCGATATATTATTGAATTTCATAACTCAATTAGAGAAAACAAAATAGTACTGTAGTGGACCAGGAAACAGAATAATGCTATAATGAAACCAAAAGGAAAAACAAATTAGATAATGAGGTAAAGATATATATAGTTGAGATACCTTTTAGTCTTCCTTTATCATAATTTATTTCAGCTTGCGTTTACTGCTTTCCGGGGTAGCTTTTGAAGCGATCGATATTGGTGGATTGTTAGTAATTTCTTTATCGATGATTGACGTGATGGACAATTTCACTGAAACTGTATCCTAATTTTTTGTGTACGGCCTTTCACTTAGAGAGTAAATGTCTTTCCCAGCAGTTTGTATTGCACAGGTAAGAGCGGCAACAGTTGCTTCTGGGAGACGAAAGAAAAAAATAAAAATTAAAAGGTTATCGTGTGTTATTTTGTAAATAATATTTTACCTTGGTTCAACGTATGTCATAAATTTCAACTGCGGTGAGAGATAACAACTCTTCTCTAATTTTTCTGAAATTGTTGCTGTTACAGAATCAGTATCATTTTGAATGGCAACGTCAAATTGGCATCTGTTAAGGTGGCAAGAGTTAATACATATAAGTAATAATTTATTTCACCTGTTGTACGTGTTGATTATTATAAATTTATAAATAGATATTCAGTAAAATGAATAAATATAGATACCTAGGTTTAAGATGTGTTGGTCGATGACAGATTGTGCGATAGAATTTTACCAGCGACCAGTTTCTTGGAAAGTGTTGCTTGCATCCAGGGTAGAGTAAAATACAAAAGCGTTGTTTCTCATTGGGTGTTGACAACTATGTTTGGACATGAAATATTTGGGCCTTGACAAGTGTGTGAAAGGGTAAGATTTATTAAAAATTCAAGTAATAAAGTAAATTTGGGAGATAAATTAATATACCGAAGGTTGCTCATAGATATTGGCAATAGGTATGATGTGTTCTTCAAATGGAACAAACAAGAGTAAGCCTGTAGCTTTTATACTTTTTGTGGCATATGAGTTCAGCAGTGATTCCATTTCATTCTACCTGCATATAAGTTAAAATGTTATATTTTATTCTTGTATGAATATATTTATTCATAATAAGAGGTGTGTCTTTTATACCATATCTTTAATTCGACGGCTTGCAGATATGAGGGGTTGATATGGATTGTTGTATCAAATCTATTCGCCAAGCCTACATGTAGTTGAATAATTTGTATTAATTCGAATGCTATACGCTTTAGGAGGGGCAAATTTTGAATACCTGTATGATTTACCTGAAGTTGAAAACGACTTTGATTTGCCCACTTTTTTGGCAAGGATAACTGGAAAATCTTTAAGTTGTTTCACATGTGTGAAAAGTTTGTCTCTATAAAGGTCTACGAAGTCCTGCTAGAGTGTCAGCTTTGTTGATTTTTTCCTGTGAAAATATTAAAAATATAGTCAGTAAATAAATGAACTATGTGAGTAAATAAAAAGAAAAAATTTACAATTTATTTACTAAGGTAATTAAAAGCAGAAGAGAACTTACTGATGATCGATAATAATGAACTATTGAATTCTTTTTTCATTTTCGGCATATGATGGAGTGCTACCGTTTATGACAATGACAAGAATATCTAACAACAAATTAAGAGTTGTTAGTATGTTAGAATAATAATTAAAAATAAGTAATAATGTGAGATACAATATTGAAAGGAACCAAATTAGGATCCCTGATAATCAAAACTGTCAAATGATGCAACATTTAGCTGTGTTGGTGGAAATAATGATTGTTCAGGGGGCGTAACCACTTCTATTGGTTCAACAATTGTGCTTCGGTCAATCATCCAGGTGAAGTCATGAAGAGGATTTCCATATATCTTGGTTGATTCTCGCACATTCGCCATTGATGTCAAATATGTTTGAAAAGGAATAAGCATGTCTTCATAATGTGTGATATCTGTGCCAAAGATGATAGCTTTTACTTGAGTTTCCTATGAAAAAAATGATAAAATTATTCAATAATGAGAGTTGTAGTTTTGATATTCTTGACCGGTAAAAAAGAACAAAGAGAAGCAGTAATATTATAAGAAGATTACAATAAGTTTTGTAGAAAAAGACAAAGCAAATATTAATATGAACAAAAAATTAATAATCAACGTTATAGAGTTGAAGCGCGGTCATGTATTATAAATTGACAGTTATTTGAAAACTATATAAAAGATATTCTAAATTGCTATTTGTGAGTGTGACGAAAAATAACTCTTCATCTTGTAATATCAGGAGCTGATATTTTTTATTTCCATATCTATTGCTTCGATAATGGCCTTTATCTATTACCTGAATTTTACAAGTCCAGTCTGTGGTGCTCGAGGTAATTTTGTTGATATATAATCTCTCTGCCATGTCTAGAAACTGAAATTGAAATGTATAAATGCAAAAACATACGTCAAAATCACAAACGGAACAAGAATTGTATAAAATAGAAGAATATAAGGTTAAATAAAATAAAATGTTTTATTAACCCGTGAAAAATCTAAGGTAATTTTAAGAAAAAGATTTTTCAATAATTTCATCATAAATAACATTATATGTAGATTGACTATCAATATTATCGGGTACATATGGTGTAACGTCCCAATTTTCTGAACCAGAATGCTATACGATGCTCATGATTCCGAAGGACCACAAGCTAACCCATGACTGATATTTGTACCTGTACACTGCGTAATATATGAATATAAATGCAGAAATATGAACTGAAAGGCCATAAGGTTCAATACTGAATGTAATCTGAATAATAACAATGTTCGAATAAAGTGGTATCACAATACCAAAACAAAACCAAAATACTGAAGTCTGAATCTAGTCTGTAATCTAATCTGAAAGCCTCTAACTGTCCGAAGTAGGGAGTGAAAGGAATATGTCTCCAAATAACTCCCGACTACTGAAAGCCAAATTGAAATACTGAAGTAATAAAGTAGTAATCATGTCCTTGGAGAATGAGGACTCACTGCTAACTCTGACTGCTGAAATCTGCAATGCTACTACTACTCTGAAACTCGTGCCTCTGAACCTATGGCATAAAATAAAACACCATAGCGCGAATGCGTCAGTACGACTGAATATACTGAGTATACGAGTGAGGTTTGCTAAATGCAAAGGGTTTATATGCATGAACAATGCTGACTGATATGAACGTGAGAATACATATATGCATAAGTAACTATAACTGAACTCGTGGTGATACTGACTACTGAGTCTGAATGCTGACAACATGAGTATACTGATACTGAGATACTGAGTTCCTGAGTTCAATGATATTAATATGTAAGTCACTACTAAGTAAGAAACTGATATTGTATTACTGAATAGATGAATGACTATTTCTGACAGTTTGAATTATGAAGAACTAGTCTGATTGACTGTGTCTAATAGTCTTGAAACTGAATACTGACAACGTGAGTTATGATGAATGATATAACTAATATGACTATGATGATCGGCATAACCGATGTAACTGATACTGAGCGACTGTATATGATAGTCTAAGTTCTGATGGAACTATCTGAGTTCCGTTCTGTATAGAGTAACTGAATCTGAGATCTGTCTTATCTAGTGGGTGATCTCTGAGTATAATGATAATAAAGATGATTTGACTTAGTTTGAGATCAGTCCTACCTAGCGAGTGATCTCTAAATCTGATGATACTGATTGACTATAGTTGAGGTCAGTCCTATCTAGTGGGTGATACCGAAGTCTATTGATAATAATAGAGATTAACTATATCTGACAGTCTTGAATCTGTAACTGAAACTGTGGGATGTATTCATCTAACTGACATGCCCCTTTCTAGCTAGTCTGGGGTCCAACCTGTAACCCCAGTTGGAAGGGTGTCAGTACCGCACCACTGGTAAAGACAACTGCTGTGGAGTCAGTCCTAATCTAGCGGGTGACCCCTAGGATCAGTCCTATACATTTAAATATGCTAACGGGTGATCCCTAAGTATGTCAGTCCTATATAATAGGTGACATCTCGTACCTACACTGGCTACGTAGTTCTGGAACTTAGGGATTGTTTCTAGGGATCTCAGTCCTATCTAGCGGGTGAGTTCCCATCCCTAGGCTCGCTCGGTGCTGAATCCTACTCCCATCTGAAAGATACTGGACTGATTAGTTGAGCTGAACCGGTTAGCTGAATTGAACTAATTAGCTGAACTGATACTAGTGGTATTTTTTAGCAGAGCTAAACTGAGTTTACTGAGTTTTCTTGACTGATGGAATGTACTGATGTCAGAGGACTGATTAAGAGTACTATAGTTACTGAGATTTTACTTGAAATACTAGAATCACTGAGATTACTGAACTACTGAGATTTTTGAGATTTCCTAAGTTACATGGTTGACTGAGTTCTATGGATCATGGCTTGACTGAGAGTATCGTGAAACATGACATGGCTCTAGGCACACAGCTAAATCATCGGGTACAAGTACCCCTAGGATTCGATGGAAAGAAACTAACAAAGCATGACTTTGCTCTTCTTGAACACATGACCAATATTCACTATTCAAAATACCATAAGTTAGGGATTTCATACTACACATAGTTCTCAAAGTCTTATCCATGGAAGGGAATGCACATAATAACATGCCATAAGTCCATCAATCTAGTTTCATGAACATTCCATCAACGATCATGATGTA
This sequence comes from Capsicum annuum, assembly GCF_002878395.1. Lineage (NCBI taxonomy): Eukaryota > Viridiplantae > Streptophyta > Magnoliopsida > Solanales > Solanaceae > Capsicum > Capsicum annuum. The sequence goes on along the minus strand of NC_061120.1, from coordinate 140,986,954 downwards.
TAACAATATCATAGAAGTTATTATTTTCATAAGGGTGTAGCATGCATTTGTCATTTAGGTCACAATTCAACTATAATACATGACTTCTAGTCTTTTAGGCATTTTATCAAACACCATACATGCACATTTTGTGGCATAGGTGTATTAATCAATTTAACAATCTTGAGCCACCCAAACTCATGGATTTTAACTAACATGCTCACATACTTCCTGAAAATACATTAAGATACCATCTTGAAACTCCAATAACAGCCATCAAAATGAACATGATCACACCATAACAAGAAAATCATAATTTATTATTTAAAACTTATTTCTTGGACTCCACGAACGAAAGGAATCTATGGATAAACACTACGCATACCTTAGCGATTGAATCTTGAAAGAAAATTGACCTTTCTTGAATGTTCTTGGATTGGGAATCTTAATTCTTGAATATCTTGTGGAGAGTGTGATGGGATCTTGAAGTTAATTAAGAAGAAACCCTAAGTTTGTTCTTGGGAACAAAGAGGGTTAAGTGCTTTTGAAACTAAATACTTGTAACACCCCGATTTTCTGAACCGGAATGCTACACGGTGCTTATGACCCCGAAGGACCACAAGCTAACCCATGACTGATATTTGTACCTGTGCACTGCAATATATAATATAGTAATGTAAAAAACATGAATATGTAGTCCATAACGTTCAACTGAATAATGAATCTGTCAAAACATAATATCCATATGGGTGAAAGATACCCAAAACAACTAAAAACTGAATCATATCTGAACTAAATCTGAAAGCCTCTAAATACTGTTTGAATAAAGAGTTGAAGGAACATTTCTCCAACTAACTCCATCTAGAAAAACTGAACTAAAATAATGAATATAATAAAATAATATATCATCCTCGAATGGATGAGGACTCACTGCAACTCTGCGGCTGGAATGCTACTGCTGATCTGGAACTCATGTCTCTAAACCTATGGTGTAATATATAAAGAAAGCACCATAGCGTAAATACGTCAGTACACTGGAGTACTGAGTATACGAGTGAGGTAGGCTAATGCAAATGGGTTTACATGCATGAACAATGCTAACTGACTGACTGATATGAACGTGAGAGTACAAACATGCATGCATAGAGGCTGAGATCATGAGTACATGATAGCAAAATCTGTACGTTAATACAAGGTTTACTGGTAACTAATCATGACTGAAACTGTAGTTCTGATAACATAAATGATTGCGTCTGATAGGCTTGAATCTGACGGAACTATCTGAGTTCCGTACTATAACTGAATTTGACTGTATCTGACAGTCCTGGTATACTGATATTTGAAAAACTGTCTGAGTTCTTTTATTGAGACTGGGTCTGAAACTGTGGGAGGTAGTTGTTTAACCAACATACCCCATATATGCTATTATGGCTTAGTCGGGGTCCAATCTCTGCCCTGACTGGAAGGGTGTCAATACCGTGCCACTGGTATGGACAACGTGTAAGCAACCCTCCTATAACAGGTAACTCTAGTGAGAATGGTGGGAACCCTCATATAACAGGTTAAACCACCTCATCTACCCTTATATAACAGGCTGTGATATCTCAACCTATGCTGGCTACATAGTTCTGGAACGTAAGGATGACTGCTAAGAATCAAACCCTCATATACAGGTGAGTTCCCATCCTTGGGTTCACTCGGTGCTAACTCCTACTCCCATCTGAAGAGACTGAACATGATTTAACTGACAGTACATGAGCTGAACTAACTAAATTCCATTAACTAACAAAATACTACTAATATCTGATAACTGACTGAGATCATGAGGTTTCCTGAGTCACATGACTGACTGAATTCTACTGAATCATGGCTTGATTTTGGATATCGTAAAACATGACATGGATCTAGGCACACAACTATGTTTTTCTGGTACGAATACCTCCAGAACTCGATAGAAGGAAACTGACACACATGACTGACTTGATCACAAGATTGGAGTCCACAATTCATAATATCATAAGTAGTGGATTTCATATAAATCATGGTTCTCAACATCTTATACATAGGCAGGGGAATTCATACTACATGTACATACTTGCATAGTTTTAATATCATGGTCATTCCATACCACAACCATAACACATAACAATAACGTGGAATTCATGTGAAATCATAAAGCATAGAGCATGGAATTCATATCAAATTATGATGGTTAACAGTGGTTTGCCATTTAGATACTATTGAATCATGGAAACTTGGTTTATAACACATCTAAGTACTTTATCAAACACCTTGTATGCACTCTTTAAGGCATAGGTGTATTCACAATTTACACCACATTAAACCACCCAAATTCATGGGTTCCAACTATATAATCATAACCTTCATGAAAATTCATCAAATTACTACTCTATAGCACAAACAACAACCACCAACATGAACATAATCATATTACCACAAAACATTCATGATTTAGTAGTTAAAGATTGATTCTTGAACTTTATGGACGAAAGAAATCCGTGGATGAACACTACGCATACCTTAGATTCGTCCTCGAATGAGAAATCAACTGAGAGGGGATAAAAGACAAGATGAACATGAATGACTGAAATCTGATCTCATGACTGGCATGATAAATATACTGAACTCATGTATATCTAATGCATGGATAACTGGTACATGAATGCATAACTGATAATCTGATAACTGAGTTTCTTAAGATGAGAATGCATAGCTGATGCATGATCTTATAACTCAACTGATACATCAATGCGTGACTGAGTATGCAATGGTAATAGGTACTAAGTTTATGCTGGGAGCATGAACATAAAACTGAATAAGCTTAAGGAGAACTGTTACCTTGAGCTTGATCTGAATTGGCGGAAAAGAGATGAGGATACTTGTATGCATATCTACTTCTGCTTCCCAAGTAGCTCCCTCATGAGACTGATTTCGCCAAAGAACCTTAACTAGAGGGACTTCTTTGTTCCTTAAACGACGAGTCTAATAGTCTAATTTTTCAACTAGAATCTCTTCATAAGAGAGGTTGTTCTGAATGTCAATGCTCTAAATAGGGACTACAACTGCTGGGTCACCTATGTACTTCTTGAGCAAAGATATATGGTAGACTGGATGAACTAAAGCTAGATCTGAAGGCAATTTGAGCTCATAAGCTACCTTGCTGAAACGACTGAGAATCTTGAAGGGACCGATATATCGGGGACTGAGTTTCCTTTTCTTGCCGAACCTCTTCACTCCCTTCATAGGAGAGATCTTAAGATAGACAAAATCATTGACCTCAAACTCGAGATTCTTTCTACGAACATGTACATAAGACTTCTGTCGGTTTTGAGCAGCCCGAAGTCTCTCTCTGATCAACTAAACTTTCTCTAAGGCGTCGAATACCAAGTTAGGACCTATAACTGAGGCCTCACTAACTTTGAACCAACCGATTGGAGATCTACACCTCCTACCATAGAGAGCTTCGAATGGAGCCATCTGAATACTAGAATGATAGCTATTATTGTATGCAAACTCAATTAAAGGCAAGTGGTCATCCCAAATTCCCTTGAAATCAACTGCACACACCCTTAGTATATCTTCAAGAGTCTGAATGGTCACTTCTGCTTGACCATCTGTCTGAGGATGAAATGTTGTACTGAGATAAACTTGGGTAACAAGACCCTTTTGGAATGCTTTCCAGAAGTGAGAGGTGAATTGGGTGCCTCTGTCTTAGATGATAGATAATCAAACACCGTGTAATCTGACCAACTCCCTGATATAGAGTTTGGTGTAATAATCAGCTGACTAAGAAGTACGAACTTGAAGGAAATAAGCTGACTTGGTCATCCTGTCTACAATGACCCAAACTGAATCATATGATGATGAGTGTGAGGCAAACCCACCACGAAATCTATGTTCACTTCTTCCTACTTCCAAGTAGGAATGGTGAACTCTTGCATGGAACCACTAGGTTTCTGATGCTCTATCTTAACTCGCTGATATGTAGAGCATTTAGACACAAACTTTGCAATATCTCTCTTTATCCCACTCCACCAATAGATCTCTCGTAAGTCGCAGTACATCTTATTGGCCCCTGGATGAATCGAGTATCGCGCACCATGCGCTTCTGCAAGAATTTGTTGCCTCAAGTCATCTACACCCGGAAAACACAAAAGACCCTGACAACGAAGAACACCATCTCCCCTTTAGGAGAAAACCTCCACTTTCTGATCCTGAACTGACTCTTTTAGCTTGACAAGGCTAGGATCTCAGTCTTGCTTTTCTTTCACCTCAGAAACTAGAGATGACTCTGAGCTACTCTGAACACATACACCAACCTCTGAAGAGTCGACTAAGCGAAATCCTAGTCTGGCAAGCTGATAGATTTCCTGAGCTATTTTCTTCTTGCTATCCTCAACGTGAGAAACACTACCCATGGAGAGTCTACTGAGAGTGTTGGCCACAACATTGGCCTTTCCCGGATGGTAAAGGACACTCATGTCATAATCTTTCAAGAGCTCTAACCACCTTCTCTGACTAAGATTGAGATCTTTCTGAGAAAGGACCTACTGGAGACTCTTATGATCTGTGAAGACGTCTACTTAAACTTTGTAATGATAATGCCTCCAAATCTATAAGGCAAATACTACGGCTGCTAACTCAAGATCATGAGTAGGATAATTCTTCTCATAGGGCTTTAACTGTCTGGAGGTGTAGGCTATGACCTTACCATGCTGCATGAGGACACAACCTAGACCAACTCTGGACGCATCATAATAGACTATGAAACCGTCTAAACCATCTGGAAGAGCTAAAATTGGAGCTGAGGTGAGTTGAGTCTTCAACTCTTGAAAACTCTTCTCACATGAATCTGACCACTGAAACATGACCTTCTTCTGTGTCAATCTAGACATGGGAGATGCAATAGAAGAAAATCCCTTAATAAACCATCTGTAATAGCTAGCCAACCCCAAGAAACTCTTGATATCTGATTGAAATATGGGGCGAGGCCAGTTTCTTACCACTTCGGTTTTCTGAGGATCTACTCTAATGCCATCATCAAAAATAATATGGCCAAGAAATGCTACTGATCTTAGCCAAAATTCGCACTTACTAAACTTGGCGAACAACTGATGATCTTTGAGAGTCTGAAGAACAATTTGGAGATGGTCTGAATGATCATGCTCTATGCGAGAATAGACCAGAATATCATCTATAAAGACTATGACGAACATGTCCAAGTACTGCTTGAACACCCGATTCATCAAGTCCATGAAAGCTGCAGGGGCATTAGTAAGACCAAAGGATATGACAAGAAATTCAAAGTGACCATACCGAGTACGGAAGGCTGTCTTCAGGATGTCACATTATCTAACTCTGAGCTGATGATAGCCTGATCTGAGGTCTATCTTAGAGAAGTAACTGGCACCCTGAAGTTGGTCAAACAAGTCATTTATTATAGGAAGTGGATACCTGTTCTTGACCGTAACTTTGTTGAGCTGACGGTAATCAATACATATTCTGAGAGAGCCGTCTTTCTTGCACACGAATAAGACTAGTACACCCTATGCGGACACACTGGCCTGATGAATCCCTTATCTAAGAGATCCTTCAACTGATTTTTTAGTTCCTTGAGTTCTGTTGGTGCCATTCTGTATGGCGGAATAGAAATAGGCTGAGTATTTGGAAGAAGATCAATACCAAAGTCTATTTCCCTTTCGGGAGAAATGCTTCGAAGTTCTTTGGGAAAGATATCTGAATATTCATTAAAAACTAGAACTGATGCAAGACTGAGAGATTAAAACTGGAATCTTTAACATGCACGAGATGATACACCCCCCTTAGAAATCATTTTCCTTGCCCGAAGGTAGGAAATAAGTTGACCCCTGAATGCTGAAGTACTACCCTTCCACTCTAGGATGGGCTTATTCGAGAACTAAAACTGAACTATCTTATTTCTGTGGTCGACTATGGCTTAGCCATAATGAAGCCAATCCATGCCGAGAATGATATCAAAATTAGTCATCTCTAACTCAACTAAATCTGTTGACGTAGATTTATGAAATATCATAATTCGGTAGTTTCTGTATACCCGCCGAGCTATGATAGTTTTACCTACTGGGGTAGAGACTGAAAAGGGCTCTTCTAGTATTTTGGGACCGTTTCCAAAATCGCCTGCTTTGTAAGGAGTAACAAAAGACAAGGATGCACCTGGGTCTAGCAAATCATAAATATGAACATGGAAAATCTATAACGTACCAGTAACAACATCAGGAGAATTTTTCTGATCTTGTCGTTTCTGAAGAACATAGAGTCTGTTTAGGCGTTGCCCACTAGTAGCACTGGAAGTGGCACCCTGCTGGTTCGGGCGACCAAACTGAGCTGTGGAACGATTCTGCTGACCTTGAGGACCTGGCTGAGGACAGTCTCTAACTTTGTGGCCTGGCTTGCCACAACCGAAACAAATACCTTGACCCGCTCTACACACACCTTGATTGTGCTTACTGCAAGTCTGACATTGAGGATAAGTACGGGCACTACTAATACTGCTCTAAGAGTTAGAACCTGGTGCTCTATCTCTGTTGTCGTCTCTGAATTTCGACACTGGGGTACTAGCGGAGGAAGAGGCTGGAACTGCTGACTTAGGATAAAACTGGGAGCGATTTTCTCCTTCTGATTTGGGCTAAGCAAAACTGAAACTGCCTGATCTTGATCTTTTGTTCTGCCTCTCCCTAGTCTTAACCATCTACTCCTCTATCTGCTGGGCATGGGTTATGAACCTGGATAAAGTCATATCACTATTCAGCATCGCAGACCTACACTCATTTGCCATGCTATCATTCACCCCTGACACGAACTTGCTCATCTTAGCCCTGTTGTCTGCAACCACATAAGGGAAATACCTGGCTAGCTGAGTAAATCTGAGAGAATACTCCCTAACCATCATATTTCCCTATATGAGGTTAATGAACTCAAGAACTTTGGCCTTTCTCAGCTCTTGGGTAAAGAATCTGTCTAAGAAAGCCGTGACAAATTCCTCCCACTCTATAGGACCTGCATCCTCTAACCTCTCGGACCTCCACTATTAGTATCAAGTATGAGCAACATCCTGTAATTGGTATGCGGCTAACTCGACACTCTGAACAGAAGTAACTCCCATGATTTCTATGACTTTATGAACTTGGTCACTAAAATCCTGAGGGTTTTCGTCAGACTTAGACCCGAAAAAAGATGGAGGGTTCATTCGGGTGAAGTCCCGAATCCTAGATGTTGCGGAATTGGCCACTGGATTGGCCGAAATAACTAGTGGTTGTTCATTCTGGGCAGCCACAGACTGAGAAAGTGTGGTGAATATGGCTCTAAACTCTGCATAAGAGACATATTCTCCCAAAGGATCTTCGGGCTGAGGAGCTGGCTGGTTTCTTTTTTTTGGAGGCATATTATGAAATAAGAGAAGAACGGATTAGACTGAGAGTTTAACTTGAGATTATGCTCATTAGCACGACATAAATACTGAAAGAAGGGAAACTGTTCCTAAAATATTTTAAAACCTCCTGTACATAAATGTGGCACGCAACACACCTATGTACAAGACTCTACTAGATATGGCTTTCAGACTTCCTAGGACTCTATTGAGCCTTAGGCTCTAATACCAAGTTAGTAACACCTCAATTTTCTGAACTGGAATGCTACACTATGCTTATGACCCCGAAGGACCATAAGCTAACCCATGACTGATATCTGTACCTGTGCACTGCAATATATAATGTAGTAATGCAGAAAACATGAACATGTAGGCCATAAGGTTCAACTAAATAAAGAATTTGTCAAAACATAATATCCATATGGGTGAAAGATATCCAAAATAACCGAAAACTGAATTAAATCTGAACTAAATCTAAAAGCCTCTAAATACTGTCTGAATAAAGAGTTGAAGGAACATGTCTCTAACTAACTCCGTCTAGCAAAACTGAATTGAAATAATGAATATAATAAAATAATATATCGTCCTCGAATAGATGAGGACTCACTGCAACTCTGCGGCTGAAATGCTACTGCTGATCTGGAACTCGTGTCTCTGAACCTATGGTGTAACATAAAAAGAAAGCACCATAGCGTAAATACGTCAGTACACTGGAGTACTGAGTATATGAGTAAGGTAGGCTAATGCAAAAGGGTTTACATGCATGAAAAATGCTAACTGACTGACTGATATAAATGTGAGAGTGCAAACATGCATGCATAGAGGCTGAGATCATGAGTACGTGATAGCAAAATTTGTACGTTAATACATGGTTTACTGTAACTAATCATGACTGAAACTGTAGTTCTGATAACATGAACGACTGCGTCTGACAGGCTTAAATCTGATGAAACTATCTGAGTTTCGTACTATAGCTGAATTTGACTGTATTTGATAGTCCTGGTATACTGATATCTGAAAAACTGTCTGCGCTCTTTTACTGTGACTGGGTCTGAAACTGTGAGAGGTAGTTGTTTAACCGACATGCCTCATATGTGCCATTATAGGGGGTCCAATCTCTGCCCTGACTGGAAGGGTGTCAATACTGCGCCACTGGTAAGGACAACGTGTGAGCAACCCTCCTATAACAGGTAACTCTAGTGAGAACGGTGAGAAACCTTATAGAACAGGTTAATCCACCTCATCTACCCTCATATAATAGGCTGTGATGTCTCAACCTATGCTGGCTACATAGTTCTGGAACGTAAGAATGTCTTCTAAGAATCACACCTTCATATACAGGTGAGTTCCCGTCCTTGGGTTCACTCGGTGCTAACTCCTACTCCCATATGAAGAGACTGAACATGATTTAACTGACAGTACATGAGCTGAACTAACTAAATTCCATTAACTAACAAAATACTACTGATATCTGATAACTGACTGAGATCATGAGGTTTCCTGAGTCACATGACTGACTGAATTCTACTGAATCATGACTTGATTTTGGATATCGTAAAACATGACATGGATTTAGGCACACAACTATGTTTTTTCGGTACGAATACCCCCAGGACTCGATAGAAGGAAACTGACACACATGACTGACTTGATCACAAGATTGGAGTCCACAATTCATAATATCATAAGTAGTGGATTTCATATAAATCATGGTTCTCAACATCTTATACATAGGCAGGGGAATTCATACTACATGTACATACTTGCATAGTTTTAATATCATGGTCATTCCATACCACAACCATAACACATAACAATAACGTGAAATTCATGTGAAATCATAAAGCATAGAGCATGGAATTCATATCAAATTATGATGGTTAACATTGGTTTGCCATTTAGATACTATTGAATCATGGAAACTTGGTTTATAACACATCTAAGTACTTTATCAAACACCTTATATGCACTCTTTAAGGCATAGGTGTATTCACAATTTACACCACATTAAACCACCCAAATTCATGGGTTCCAACTATATAATCATAACCTTCATGAAAATTCATCAAATTACTACTCTATAGCACAAACAACAACCACCAACATGAACATAATCATATCACCCAAAACATTCATGATTTAGTAGTTAAAGATTGATTCTTGAACTCTATGGATGAAAGAAATCCGTGGATGAACACTACGCATACCTTAGATTCATAATCCGTGAAGATAGTAGTGAAATAAGCTTGGAATTTGAAACCCCCAATTGAACCCTAGACTTGTTCTTGGTTGTTCTTGAGAGTAATTCAGTAAAAGCACAATATTTTGATATTTTAGAGCTCAAAACCCGTGTTAATAAGCTTATATATGGGTGGAGAATGACCAAAAAACCCTTGAAAATACGAAGGGGGAATGCTGAAAAACCTGGATAGCACTGGACTTAGCAGGCGTCGCCTGACAAGTCTACCGGACTAGCCAGGGCGTCACCTGGCCTAGAGCACTGTTCTAGCCAGGGCGATGCGGGCTTATTGCCCCGAGCTACTGTTTTGCACATCCAACCTCGCCCTTACGCTATCCGAAAAATTCTGAAACTTACTCGGGATTTACTACGACCTTGCCCCATCGCAACTTAAAAATCCAAAAACAAAGGTCAGAAAGGTCTTCAAATAAATTTCCGAAGTTTGGAGGTCTAAAATGAGACTAAGTGTTGAACACTTGTAAAAATTTTCTAAGTCTTGAGGCTTGTAAAGCCAAATGAGCTGAACTTCGGACTTAGAATTATACGGGGTTTTACAATACTAATAGCTAAATACGTATTTTTTGTGTTTTATGTCGTGAGGTAAGGTTTAGGGTGAGGGAAAAATACCAAAGTACCCCTACGAAGCTACTTTCCAGTTGCTAAAATTATCTGCTGACGACCAAGGCTGATAAGCCGTCAGATCTGTGATAGCCCGTCATTCCAAGTCGTCACCTAGGACCTGAAATTGATGGGTTTCTGCCTAAGGCTGATGACATTAGCTGATAAGTCATTAGAAATATGATAAGCCATCAGAAAGGTCATCAGAAATATGATAAACCGCCAGACAGGTCGTCAGAAATGTGATAAGCCGTCAGACAGGTCGTCACTCAGTTTTCAGGCTGACATGCTGGAGTAAAATGGGTTTAACTTTTTACTTCGATATCAGATTTGGACGAAATTGATATCGTTGGAAAGATAATTCAATTATCTATATTTTGGTGGGTCATGAGCTCAAAAATTTATAGTACAATGAGAGATATACTTATTTGAATTTGACTATAGCAATATCCTTCCCAAGAATTCAATCGGTAAGAAATGTTTTGATTCGTTTGATAGTTGGGAGTTATTTGAAGCCTTAATACACATCTATCTTACTCATAAAACTATAAAATAACCATGATGTACTATGTATGAGATTGAAACATTGCGGTAATAGTAGTTTCAATTTTTGGGGGTATTACATGTGGTCTTATTAATATTTTAACACAGTTAGAACTTTTGGCTCTAGATAAAGCAACGTATAATTGACCATGAGAGAAGATAGGTTCACTCAAATAAATACCAACAAAATTTAAAGTATGTCCCTGAGCTTTATTAATTGTCATTGCAAAGCATAATCTTATTGAAAATTGTATTCTTTTAAATAGAAGAGGCAGCTTCTCATCTTGTGATGTAAGTAGTGGTATTCGTGGAATGAAAACATATGTATTTTTAAAATCACCGCTAGATATTGTGGCACTGCTAAAGTGTGACCTGAAATCATTACATATTAAGCGTGTACCATTACATAAATCTTTGCAAGAATTTAGATTTCGTAATAATATAATTGGACAATTTCTTTTAAGGTTAGTTTGTAAAGAGTTAAACCAACAGGATTCAAAGTATGTAACAAGTCTTCATACCCACTTTGGTCCTTTGGATCCATAGTTTTATCAGTAGCAAGATATGTTTTTTCTATAGTTGAAAATTGAGCGAGCATGTAAAGTGATAAATGAAATATTTGAATGAGAGGTATGCAGATTGGGATAAGTAACTTTAAGTAAAAGATGTAATGAATCTTTTTCATTGATAAATGGAATGATCAAAGAACGGAGAATTTTAATTTTACCTTTATTGATTTTTTTTCGTTCCATTACCAATTCTCATTAGGTATGTACAAAAAGCAGGATCGTTTTTTGCACGCATGTTTTCTAATAATTGTAATTTTTTAAGTTTGTTCCAAATTTGAGAGCATAACAAACTTTCACGAATAAAATCTTCTCATTTTTCACTACGAACAACAGATAGAGTTTGTCTAAAATCACCACTAAAAACGACGATTTTTTTATCAAAAGAGTATTTTTGTTTCCATTAAAACTTTTAAAAGTAAATCAAAAGCTTTGATTATTTCTTTTTTTGCCATTGAAATTTCATCTCAGACTATAAGTTTTGCATCACGAATTAAAGATGCTAGAAAACTTTATTTACTAATATTACAACTGAACTTTCCATCAATATTGATCGAAAATTTAAAGCGGGAATGAGCATTTTGACCACCTGAAAGAAGTGAAGCTACGACACCTGAACTTGCAGTAGCTAAAGCTATAAATTCTTTATATCTCACAATCGCTAATAAAGAGCGATATAAAAAGCTTTTACCGGTTCCTCCAGGACCATCAATAAAAAATACACCGAGTTTATTTGAAAATATTTTATCTAAAATTATATTGTAAGATCTTTTTTGTGCAATTTTTAATTTATTTTGTAACAACAGATCTTCTTCACTAACAGTAATGTTTTTTTCAAAGTAAACATCTTTAGCTTCTTTTGCTAATGGAAATGCATTAATTATTTCGGTAATTAGTTCGAACTCATTTATATCATGACCATCTGAATGAAGGATATCATTAATATGATTTGACACCTTATAGCGAATTTCTTTTGTATTTAAGTTTGAGGTTTTTGCAAAATCCTCTGACAAGGGTGTTTCAAATTTTTTCCATAATGCTTTTGGATTACTTGGATTACATTAGATTAACAACATAGAAAATAAATATCTGAGACTTGATGGCATTTGATAACTTACTGCCTCAGACATACATTCTATTAAATTATTATCTGAAGGTAGCAATCCTCTTTTCTCAATCAACTCTCTAAATATTTTACAGAGTATACCATGGACAGTTAGCAAATCTTGATATGATTTTGTTCATCTTATATTCATTAAAAGTAATTTAAGATAGTATCTTTCTCCTTTAGTAGGATGGCAGGTTACAACACGTCCAACAACATATCCACGTAAACAATGCATCCACATTTTATCTGTTGTCGACCACACAAAATATTTGAGAAATTCGCGGTATAATAAGTTTAAACTTTTTGCTGTGTCATTTACACTGTTCATAACAAAAAATTCAGTTAACACTGTTCTTTGGACCATTGGATTATTTATAATTTTACTAGTATTATCAGTACTTTTAAATGAAATAAGTTGTTGTCCATCAAGATGTAATTGCAAGTGATATACATTCGGAGATATTTCATTGATAGCAAAGGCAAATATACGTTATGCTGCCTCAGGTGTAGATACCCATCTAGCATATTGATATTCTTTTATTTCATTGATTTCTATATTTGTATTATTAGTATGAATTTAGAATACGATTTTATCATGACCTTTGCACATGTACTTATAAATGTACTTAACTACTTTAATATCGGAGAAAATCTCTATATTGATATAGAAATTATATTTAGATAATAAAAAAGAATTATAAGGGACAACCCATAAATTGTCAAAAAGATGTTTTCTTATTTCCACATAGATTCCTGTATTGCATCTTTTATAAATAAGCTATGAACATTTTTCCGTTGTTGTTTCATCAGTAAATTCTTTCGGATACTTAAATTTACAATAGCCTTTTTCATGCAAGAACTTTCAAGATTTAATTCACCGCAAGATCCATGGATCATATGTTGTGTAACAAGTGAATATAAATAAGGATTTGTTTTAGGATTTGACAATTATGCACAAACAAATTGATCATAGGCTTCAGGTGTAAGTATTTTGTATTTCTCATAAAGTATAATTAGAAAGTGAGCATAGGCTCAATGTACCACCGATGCATATCTCTTAGCCCTCCTGTGAAGCTAAGTGGGAGAATTTTGTTCTTACCAACCTGTGAAGCATCTCTTTCACCTCGGCGGAGTACATCCAGCAATCCTACTAACATATCAGTTCTAAATAAATCCTGATTGAAAGAGGCAAAGTCTAATCTTTGTGTTTCAATCTTTATCCAATGAACTACAATGTATTGTTGAAACTGTCGTCCTGAATGTAGAACTATATTTTCATCATTTCGCATTTGAATCTGGCAACAGTAATATTCACGACAGGAGACACTATTTTTTTTGCATAGCTTCAGCTTAAATATCGAGAAACCCATCAATTGTATCCATATTTGTTACACTTGACAACAATTCATGTTCACAATATTTTTATCTAGAAGAAGAAGCACCTAGAGGATTAATTTTTTTGAATACCACAATGCCATTTGTTTTGGCTATAGTGGAATAATAGTGGATATTGCAAGGGATAGTAACAACCGTAATAGTAATATACCAGCTGACTTCTATTGCTATTTGTATATGTACGAATATGTGGTGTGGGAATATACCTTTCAACATCTTGCTCTACCTATATTCCAGCTACTTTTGATGTGCTAGGTAAGTTATAAACTCGTTGGTCTAAGCCAACATCAGATTTCAGAGCGATGTACAAATCACACGATTGTGGAATATTTATTAATGATTTTAGGAATACAGAGTAGGGTAGTGTTTAATATTTTCATCAACTTTTGTGCAATACTTTCATTCAGTTTATTTGAACCTGCCATTCGATTCCTTAATTCATTTTTACTATCAAAAAAATATAATTGCAAATTTCTTTCTTTTTCAGTGGCCGGAACTAAATTGTCTATAAAATGATACATTTTTTCTTGAACTCGAAAAGTGGATATTCCTTTATATTTTTTGGTAGTTGTTTGTCATAACTTACTCCAAGAGATGTGAACGCGAAGATGTTGTTGTATGTTTTTACACAAGTTCGAAAATGTTCAGACACACTAGTATTTTCTAAATATAAATTTCTTAGAGCAGACGAAACTTGATGGGAGATGAGCCGCACAATACCATTGTTGCAATAAATTGCCGGTGTTTCATATTCAAATCTTTTTGTAGCACAAAATTTACATCGGGAAATTATTTTTAAGGTAACATAATGTGTTACTGGGTAGGTATTTTCAAGCATCTAATTGCTCTGAAACTACCCCCTGCACATTAAAGCTACTTGTTAAGATGTAAAAGCGAACTTTAATCAATGGAGATAAGCGTGAACGGTAGGGTATCTAATTATCTTACCTGTAATAGAGCCCTCAGAGCAAGGTACATTAAGCGATGTAGTAATACTACAGCTAGCACCAGCAGCACTACGTGATGCCATCGAGTTTGATCGTGCTTGAGCTATAACGACATTTTTCTTATCGGATTGCATCAGTTTGTCTAATTCACGTGGTCTAGCTTTTTTATCAGCATGAACTTTTTCAGTATTGAGATTATTTTTATTATTTTCGTTTGACATTTAAATAACACCTTTATCTTTTCTAAATATAAGATATATGTTATATGTTTACTTTGTTTTGTGCCCTATTCAGAGAAAAGTAAAATAAATTCACAATAACACTTAAAAATAGTAATAACAAACCAAATCATACTTCACAAAAAATTAAAAATAGAAAAATCTAATGTACAAGAAAAAAGAAAATCAGAATGGAGGACTTAAAACATGTAAGAAGATACCTCTCAATCATTTACACTAAAATAATCCAATCAACAACAACAAATAACCAATAATATGTGTAATGCAACTAATGAATACATACATATAATAGTGTACATACATACTAAAGCCAGTAGGGACCCTTAGTCATGACCAGTAGGGGATGAGCTTAGTCCATGTACCATATCAATGTGGTACCCAATCAATCTGTACAGGCGTGACACCCAATCCTAATATAATAAAATAAGTAAGAATCTCAACAAAATGCTCAAAGCATAATAATATTAATAACCAAAATCATCTTTTGTTCATCAACACTTTAATTTTTGAATTAACATTTCGCATAACTTTAACATCATCTCAACAATAATTACAAACATGTCAAAAGGATAGTCACAATCATCTAACTCAAATATAAGGGTAGAGAAAATCAAGTCTACAACTACTTTCAAAATCCTAACCTTCCTCGTTTCATCATTCAAATGCATTAATTAGCTAGAGTTTTGCCCTTTCTTACAAGTCCTACTTTTTTGGTCTATAAATAAATTTATAATGATTCAATATATAATTTCCCACTTCTATACATTATACACTCAAATCAATTGATTTAACACATGAACTTAACCTAGTTCATTATTCTAGGGTTTTGTTCCTCTAATCTCTTTGAATTCTCCATATTTCATAATTACAAAGAAGAATTATATGCTACAAAGCGAGTTTCAATATTTGACAGTCAATAACAAGTGAATTAAAGTTAGTCACAACCGATTCTGACCATTTCATCAACATAGGGCTAAATCCACAATTTCTACCATTACTATGATCCTTATAATTCTAAAGATTTAATGGAGTAATCACAAGTTAGAATGATAGAAAAACCTTACCTCTATAAGAGAAAACCCCTAGGGATGAAGAAAATTGATCTTTCTTAGACTTAGTTCGAAAAATGAATATTTTAGGATAAAAATGCTAAGTCTCGCATTTCAGGTATTAAAACTGGAATGAAACTTAGGCCAAACATTTCCTCCACCTGTGGCGTGGCAGTGGAAAATCTACTGTTGTAGCGATACTTAGATAAAAACTCAGGCTTAGTTCCCAAGTATGCCCATTTCACAATAGAATCCCCAGATTTTGATATCACGTCCTAAACTTTTCATAGATATTTCTATGATCATAGTTTTAATAACCCATTTTACAAATCAAAAGTTTTTATGACTTCCTAAACTCATCATCTAACGTCAAATCAAATCAAATTCCATAACTAACCCATTAATAACTATCATATTTTCTTAGACAACACAACACCCAAAATTTGCCAAAAACTATGCTAGCCCTGAATTTTACAAATTTAATATATGGAAATGTCACATTGCAAATTTACTCACCAATTCACCACAATGATGTTTTGGATTGTTACAGTCCTTACGAGTCTAGATAATACTTGCGCACTAACCTACAAATCGTACTGAGACTTATGGTCTCTGGATCCTATTATGAATGGTTTCTACTTATAAGATCTATGAGTCGTGATACAAATTATGACTTGATACCACGAGTCATGATAACTCGTGGTTCCTACAACTGATTTAGGATCTTAACTGCCTTGGAGAACACAAACCATATCATGAGTCATACTAGATAGAACGACTGATGGTTTGAGTAGTGGTTTTCTAGGATATTTTGATAACTATCTGATTTCTGTCAGTACGAATCACTATACGACTCATACCCCACTCCATGACTCGTACAATAAGTTGTGGTGACTGAAAATAAGAAAAGACTTGGGGTAGCATACCACGAGTCATACCACGACCTGTGGTCCATAGTATGACTTGTACCTCGAGTCATAATGGTGAAACTTTGATAATTTAGCTAGTTTTCTGATCTAAATATAGATTTAAGCATGAAATTTTTTTGGGGTGTTGCACAATAATATAAGCAAATTTTATCCATTTTTCTAGCTTTAATTCTTTTTTACTTTAATCATATTTTTCGTTATGTTTATTTTGTTAGAATTTATGCTATAGTTAAAAACATTAATAATCTACATAAAATCTAAAAAAGAATTACCAAATAACACATGTAATGCCACTTGTCATTTTGTAAAGCTTTTTGAAAATGTGAACACACTTGCAAAACATAGAATTCGTAGCACCTGAAGAGTATAGTTCGAGGGATTATATATAAAATAAATATAATAAAACAATGATTAAAAATATACTTAAATTATCACCTTTTTGTGAGGTGAGAAAATGAAATAATTGATAGCTGACGTGTGTTTTAACAAATAAATGGTAGTTCGATTGGAATAACTGATAGCTAGAGTGTGAAACGCAAAAAAGTGATGTTGCCTCTAGTTCAATATAAATGAATTATTAACACTTTTGTCGAGAATTACCCTTATTTAAATGAGATTTTAATAACAACAACAACATACCAGTGTATCCCAAAAACTGGAATATAGAGAGAGTAGAATGTAAGCAGATCATACCTCTATTTCAAAGATGAGATATAAAGGTTGTTCCCGATAGATCCTCGGTTTAAGACAAAAATAGTCTTAAAATGTAATGAAAGTACAAAAGACAATAGATATTATAAAAACAAACAAGTGGTAAAGAGAAAGTACTATAACAAAATAATACTTCACTTAAACTACCCAAAACAATAAATAACAACATATATTGAAGAACAAAATATTACAAAAGTATTCTTACAACCTCTAGAAAGAGCAACAAGTCATTGTACTCTTATTGTAAGGGGCCTAACTCTTAAACTCAGCAAATGACATGGTGGTGGCAAAAGGTTAACATGAATGACTTTGTCAAGGGCCTGGGTGTGGGTGGAAACTATAACGTGCATAATGTGGTAGCATTACCAAACTAGAAATAAGCAAAGTTAGCAAGGTAGTGTACCATGGAATGTCATGGGCGCTGGATGACATTGGTAGTGGCAAGGTACATGTGGCTAGTGTCAAGATCAAATCAAACGAAAGCAAATTTGAGCTTAAGTCAAGACTAGGCAAAGGCAAAGCTAGACACATAGAAAACTAAGGAATGGCATGAGGCAAACAAGAGTTACCATATCTAATGAAAACTTATGATATGGGCACGGTTAGCTTGGTGCACATTAAGAGGGGATTCTACATATGGATGATAGCTTGGAGATCGAAAGAAGCCATGGAGCAAGAAATACACAAGACCATGAGCTATCAAGATGCCATTTGGGCAATCAAAAAAAGCCCTTGTGGATTATTTCCTAAATAACCACTTTTAGTCTATTTTTGTAATTGGCTATTTGTGTAAAGGTGATAACTATAAATAGTTGTCTTAGTCATTTTTAATTTAGACTTCGATGAATTGACAATTGAACTCCTTTGAGAGTGTAGGGTGGAATCTCTTTAGATTAGCTTAGTATAGTTGTATCTAGATTAGTGATGGATGGATTTCCATTGTTGATTTAAAACTCTCTTTACTTTGATGTTCATATTGAGTCACTCATTTGTGGATTCAAAATGAGTTTCTTTTTTATTGAATTCAAGTCTCTTTCCCCCTTGGTTTAATTGTTATTCAATTGAGCCTTTCTTTCTTTCATTTTTTATATTATTTCTTCTATTCTCGTCTCGATTTCTTCTTCATCCTTATTTTGTGTTGTTTAATTTCACATTTTCGTATTGATTTTAGCCACTTGATTGAGATTATTTTCAACTCAGATAAAGGCGTCGACGGTGACATGTACGGCTAAGTTCAAGTTAGCAGTAGCCAAGTAATGGCTAGAAAATGCCTTGGCACCAAAACCAGGGTGCAATTGAAACATTTGGAACAAAATTGGGCAACATGTTCAAATGAGGTAGTTTTCTTTTCATAACTACTTGTGGGTAGGTTTCTCTTTCTTGTAATAACTTTGTAGTTCAAATTTTGAATGCCCTGAAAATTGGGGATGCCAACTGCACTTTAGTTTGATTGGTCTTAATAACGACAAATGTCAGAAAACTATTGGTTGTAAGCCAAAGGTTGTCACATATTCTTTAAATGTGCAACCTTGGCCTTGGACGAAAATCAGTAGTGAATGACGGAAACCAAATCTAAAATTTGCTATGCGATACTAGAAGGAATGTGGGGGTTTAAATAGTGTGTTAAGACAATAATTGACTCGTGATTGTGCCTAGGATAAATTCACAGTTATGGTAGAATTATTGTCATAACGAGTGACAATCCGTTGTGTTATTTTGAAATCAATAAAAAGGTTGGGATTTTTTCTATATATCTTGTGTCCATTTCAGTTTAAGCATTGAAGAATATTCTAAGTCCAAATACTAGGCACAAACTTAATTTCACGTAGGCTGAGTTAAGTTGATGACTTAATTGTCGTACAGTGGGCTAACCTCCGACAGAATCTGACTTCAGTAAACTACCCTAGTGACACCTGCCTACTAGTATGGACGTACTCCTACCTATAATAATACCTATAATAATATTTATCCTAATTTGCGTCCTCCACACTTTCATAACTAAGATCATGTCCACGGTAACCTAAAACTACGTCATGTCTGTTTAATGAGATTTCAACTACTTTTAAATTTCAAAGAGTAGTTATTTATAATTTTAACAAGAATTTGAAAAAAATCAAAAAAATAATACTTTATTAACAAAGTAGTCTCTGATTAATATTTATAAAATATTTTATTAAGAATGTACGACACCTCAAGTTAAGATGTGTTTTGACTTTTGACAATGAAGTTGGAAGAGGAACACTGACAATATCTTTGGGCATGAAGTTCTTTTGGCCATAATTGGGCCAAAAAGAAAAGAGAAAAAACTCAGGAAATTATATGGATGACACCCATAGTGGGTAGCTTTGGTTTTTTGTCCCCATAAGAAAAGTCTTTAAAGACCAGTCTTCCTTCTTTTTTATATATAGTACAAGTACATATTTGCCCCTCTACACCTCAAATGTTTTTAAACGTTCCATGCTCATTTGTCTCTCAACTTATATTTTTATTTTTTGTCACTTTTTTATTTTTCCTTAATTTTTCTTTTTTCTTTTCTCTTTTTAATTCATTTGTTGTAAATTTTTTTTATAAATTTTTCTCAAACATTATGTATTTCTTCATTTCACTTTTTTAATTCATTTGTTTCAACCTTTAGTCTTTTTGTTTTTATCATTTCTTATTTCTTTATTTTATTTTTCTTTTTTCTAAAATTTTATTTTTATTTTTTTCTTTTCATTTTTGTTTTTCTCAATCTTTGTTTTTTCTTTTATTTTTTATTCTTCTCTTTTTTTCTTAACCTTTATTTTTTCTTCTCTTTATTTTCTCAATCCTTTTTTTTCTATTCTTTATTTTTTCTTTTTTTCCCTTTTCTCGACTTCTATTAATTTGCTAATAAATAGAAAGTTGGATAATCCGCAAAAGAAATCTTCTTTCTTGGAAATCAAAGTAAATTTAAGGGCATGACTTATTGTTTGAAAGCCCCTTGGGATAAGTCTTGCCTCTAAGACAAAAGTTATAGAACATCCCATAAATCAAGATACAATGTGGTAGCGTCAAGTCTTGCTTGTGGGGCATAGCTTGTGTGATAATCCTTAAGTTTTACCTCTAAGGCAAGAAATATAGAACATCTCATAAATCAAGACACAGTGTGGTGGTGTCAACTCTCGCCCATGAGGTGTAACTTATGGGCTAAGTATTTCTTCTAAAGTAAAAGTTATAGAACATCTCATAAATTAAGACACGATGTGGTAGTGTTAACTCTTACCCATGGGGTGTAACTTGCTATTTGAAAGTCCTTAGATTTAGTCGTGCCTTGAAGCAAGAGTTATTGAATATCTAATAAATCAAAACATAATGTGATAGTGTCAACTCTTACCCATGAGGCATAACTTGTTATTTGAAAGTCCTTGATTTATAAAACATTTCATAAATCAAGACACAGTTGGATGGTGTCAACTCTTGTCCATGGGCATAACTTGTTGTTTAAAAGTCCTTGGACTAAGTCTTACCTCTAAGGCAAGAGTTATAGGACATCTCACAAATCAAAACATAATATGATAGTGTCAACTCTTACCCATGAGGCATAACTTGTTGTTGGCAAGCCCTTGGTTTAATTCTTGCCTCTAAGACAAGAGTTATAAAATATCACATAAATTAAAACATAATGTAGTAGTGTCCACATTTGTCCATGAGGCGTAACTTGTTGCTTGAAAGCCCTTGGTCTAAGTCTTGTCTCGAAGGAAAGAGTTATAGAACATCTCATAAATCATTACAATGACACGACCCAAACCAGGGCTTAGTCATATCGGGTATCTCAAGCCCAACCATGACTGCAAACCACCCCTCAATACCCAACCGTTAACCACCCTACACCCCATGTCAGATGAATTCCGAACATATAATAAGATAACACAATATATGTTTAAAGATAATAAGTTAAGTCTATAACCATAACCAAACAATCACATCTAAATATCCAACCAATACCAATCCCAATGCCAATACCAATACCAAAGCTAAAATTAATACCGACACCACCCATACCTATAGTAGTATGACAAAGCCTCTAACCAGAATAAAAAAATATTCGACCGGGATATTTCTCCAACCATAGCAAAAACCAAAGAAATAAAAATAATGAAAAGAAGTTCATAGCATGAAATGGGGTCTTCCAGAGTATGGAATCTCACCACTTCGATCTGACTCAAAACTGTCCCCGAATCCAAGTCACTGAGCAAGAGGAATGGTAGTATGACCGGTTCTTACATCATGTGGGGATACAACGCCCTAAGATGATTAGAGAAGTGAACTCTAGCTTGTAGTTCAAGGATAAAGATAAAATAATGACATAATTCAAAACCAAATCAAATAACCATAAGCAATCACATCTATACATATATATACTATGCCGGGATAGGGAACAAGGTTTAGCATACATTTAAAATCTTAACCTGGATTGTGTAGCTTAACCGTCATAAATCCATCCAAGGGCTATATGGGTCTAGTGTAACCCCCTAAACGGGACTCATTGCGTGTAGCCGCACGAACCAGAGATATCACAGAAGGTTAGGGAGTCCCATGTACCCTTCGCCCTCTATGATACATATATACAAGTATAAACTTGGAGGAGTCCCGTGTACCCGGTAAGCATAAGGTCACCAAGACCAACCCTCATGTCGGCAAACATGAGTTTTCAGTGTCCATCCATCAGACTCACACCTTCATGGCTAGTTATCACAATCTGCTATATTTCCCCATTAAAACCATTTACACATAACCAAACCACCAATTTCAGTAGTCAATTGTTAGGTATTATAAAGGGGTATGGTCATACCGACTATCACTTGCAAGCAATGTCATCAGCCAACACTTAGGAGAGTCTTCGTACTCCGCAGACTCCATTATTAAAATCACTTGGAGAATTCCTTCATACCCTACAAGGTTTTCAAAACCATCCTAAACCATTCAATCATTTTGTTCCATGCATTAGTTTTAAGAAATAGTCAAACCAAACACTTTGGGGATTCTATTGTATCCCTAGTTCAAGTTTCCACCTTTCTCATAACTACTAACCAGATTTACAAAACAAGGTTGGGGTTATAACCACTTAAAGAGTCACAAGTCATGCAACCACATGTTCAAAACCATAATTAAACTACGAGGAACAATATTTATCCATGAACAACCAAAACCCCTAACCTTTATATCAAAACCATAAAATTACCATGTAAACCATACATAAACATGTGCTTTTAAGTAACATAACAATGAGGGAGGAGTAACACGCCTTAAACACCAAGAAGTACGGAGAGAAACCACCCTTGAGAGCCTTAATTGATTAACTTGATGAAACCCTAGCTTTTGCTTGAACAGAGAGTTTGAGATAGAATTTGAGTGTTTTAATGGGAATAATGGGTTAATAAAGTCCCAAAGAATATTTTAAGTCGTGGTATTAAAGGGACTTAAAGTGGGAAATATCCAGAATGCCCCAACTTAAAAGATGTAAAAAAGTTGCATATGGTTACGAGTCGATCCCTTGACTCATGGCCACAACTTACAACTCGTACCCTTGAGTCGTCACCAAGATAGTGAGTTGGACACCCATACACTATCCATCATACGACTCTATGATCCCATTCGTGACCTGATCATATGACTCGTATGGTCTAGTCGTATCCAAGACAGAGCCTAAGGGATTGGATATTGGACAATATACGACTCGACCCTATCACTTGTAACCTATCCTTACGGCTCTTAATGAGCCACTCGTACTCAAAGCCAAGCCAAGCCACTAAGTTACTAATTTAATTAAGGATCGTCCTAATGACTCGTCATCACTCCTAACGACTCATACCACCAAGTCGTTACAAAGACCAAAAACCCAACTACCACCCACTAGACACCTAACGACTAGGGTCATCTGACCCTTACCTACACCGTACGACTCACATGATGAGCTGTCAACAAGGCAGTGAGCCCAAAGCTCAAGAATTTTCCAAGGGCCAAAAATCCAAGGTGTTTCATACACAATATGATAGTGTCAACTCTTGCCCATAGGGCATAACTTGCGGTTTGATGGTCATTGGGCTAAGTTTTGCCTCTGAGCCAGGAGCTATAGAATATTTTATAAGTAAAAAATACAATGTGGTAGTGTTGACTCTTGTGAAATCTACGTAACTTGTTTGAAAATTCTTGGAATAAGTTATGCCTCTAAAGCAAGAGTTGTAGAACATCTCATAAAGCAATCCAAAACATGATAGTGTCAACTCTTACTCATGGGGTATAACTTGTTGTTTGAAAGTTCTTGGACTAAGTTTTGCCTTTAAGGATAAGATTTATAGAACTTCTCATAAATCAAAACACAATGTGGTATTATCAACTCTTGCCCATGGAACGTAACTTGTTATTTGAAAGTCCTACGTCCTGTCTCTAAGGCAAGATTTATAGAACATATCATAAATCAATATATAACGTAGTAAAGTCAACTCTTGCTCATAGAACATAACTTGTTGTTTGGAAGGAATCGACGACAGAAAAGAAAATTAATAAAACTTGCGGAAAAAGAAAAATAGTTAAAATGAAAACATAAAAATCAAAGACAATAAAAAGAAAATGTAGAAGTTGAGAAGAGAAAATGAAAAATAAAAGTTGAGAAAAAAAACAGAAAGAAGGTTAGATTTAAAGAAAAAAAAAAAAGAAAAAGAAAAAGAAAAACAAAAACCAACGAAAAATAAAAAAGTGATTTTTTTAAAAATAGAAGTTGAGGGGAGAAAAGGAAAAAAATGAAGATTGAAAAATCTTTTAAAGAAAAAGAGAAAAAAATTAAAATCAAAGTAAAATAAAAAAGTGACTTTTATTAAAAAAAAAAAAAAGAAATTAAGAGGAGAAAAAAAAAAAAAAGTAAAAATTGAAAAAAAAAATAAAAAATAAAAAAGAGACAAAAAAAAATAAAAATTAAAGTAAAATAAAAATTGATGTAAATAGATATGGGATAATTTTATAAGACTTTTTTTATGGGGATAAAAAAATAAAGTCAGTCAACCTATTCACAATAAGTCATTTATGTTTGATTAAAAAAAAAGTCATTTATGGAGTTTATTTAAAAAAAAAAACACAAATAAATTAAAGCAGACATATTAACAAAAGTGTGGAAGCTAGAGCTGGAACACAAAAAGCTCAAAGGAGGCAAACCATTCATATTTTCTGGAATTATCTTACCCAAAAAGATATGCTAAGTCTCCACTTACTATCATCCACTTCTTCTTCTTCTTCCCTGTAAGTAACCACCAATTACTGCGCACTCTTTTTTTTTTTTTTTTTTTAATTTGTAGTTCAAATTTAACTTTCTTGTTTTTTTTTTTTTTTTTTTTTTTTTTTTTTTATTTGTAGTTCAAATTTACCTTTCTTTTTTTTTTTTTTTTTTTTTGTGTGTGTGTGTCTGATGTGTTGCAGGCCTACTATTGTTTCTCTTAATTGTTGCTGCTGTGAACCTTCTAATCACTTGCCATTTCCCAACACTAATTTGGGTTTTCTTAAAGGTACTAGCTTTTTCCTTAAAATTTATTTAATTTCATTTGTGACATATATATTGCTTTTCCTGTCTTTTAAAGCAGTCAACTCTGATAACTAGTTAATTTTAATGTTCCATGTTGTCAATCTAAGTATTTTGTGTGAAAATGTTTGATAGGTCATGGGTGATTAGTGATTGTATATGCAAGATTATTGTGAAACCTCATATTTTGGAATTTGCTATATTGTCGAAGTTCCCTGGTTGACTTTTGGATGTACACAATGGTGTCAAAGGGAAAAAAAAACTGTAGAGAGAGCCCCAAATGGCTGTTGGGGCATCTCCATGTGTTGTGAAATCATTTGGTAGGCGGAATAAATTATCATTAGATTTCAGCACTGGGATTGTTGGACTAATTTATCCCACCACTTAAGGTGGGATAAAATAATCCCACTTTTGATGAGATATTCCAGGATTCGTCAACCAAACACATTATAAATCTAATCCCAATTTTAATTCTGGGATATCTCCGCCTATCCCGTGGTTGTACCATACGACACCCAAAAGTCTAAAATGTTGGAAAAAGAAATCATGGGACTAAATAATACCCATTACGAAATGTAGGCTAAAATAATCTCATGAGATATCCTAAGATTATTATCTTATCACCAACCAAACGAACCCTAAGTTCTCAACGGGTAAATGAAAGTTGTCAGCCAGGAATTATGACAATTTAGCAACTTCCATAAAAACCAGGTTCCAGAATGATACCACCTTTACAATCACTAAGCACTCATCACCATCCAGATCAGTAAACTACAACAACAACAACAACAAACCCAGTGTATTCCCACCTAGTGGGGTCTGGGGGGTAAGATGTACGCAGTCCATACCTCTACCTCTGATGAAGTAGAAAGACTGTTTCCGATAGACCCCCGGCTCAAGGCACGAGATACCACACAAACACATAGTGCAGCACAGAAGCAGATTACATAACATAAATACGGCACCCAAAAGTAATATAAAGCAAAGGAAAGCAGGGGAAAGCACACAGATTCGTAATACAACATGGAACACGGAACACGGAATCATGACAAGAATAAAACCCCCACCAAGTAATTCCCTACACTAGCAACCCGAACTGGCCCTAATCCTCTGCCGTAATTCGCGTCCTCCAGACCTTCCTATCTAGGGTCATGTCCTCGGTGAGCTGTAACTGTTCCATGTCCCGCCTAACCACCATGTCCCGCCTAACCACCTCACCCCAGTACTTCTTCGGTCTACCC
>NC_061120.1:140874747-140960333 GCF_002878395.1 Capsicum annuum | reverse complement strand
AAGTAATATAAAGCAAAGGAAAGCAGGGGAAAGCACACAGATTCGTAATACAACATGGAACACGGAACACGGAATCATGACAAGAATAAAACCCCCACCAAGTAATTCCCTACACTAGCAACCCGAACTGGCCCTAATCCTCTGCCGTAATTCGCGTCCTCCAGACCTTCCTATCTAGGGTCATGTCCTCGGTGAGCTGTAACTGTTCCATGTCCCGCCTAACCACCTCACCTAAAAATATTTTTACACATTACGAGAAGTACCCACAGCCTACCTTAAATACTAGAGCAGGCACTGTAACATTTTGATGTAAAAACTTGTTTCTTGTCCAGTGTCTGAATTCTGATCGAAAAGCTCTTGTCATTGTAACTACAAAGTGCACTGTTAAAGCTGATTCTTCTGGAAGTTTCTGACACCTGGCTGACATTTGGATGTAAAAGCTGTTTCTTTTTCGGTGTCGAAATCCTGGATGTGAAGCTTTAATCAGTATTTGAAAATTGAGATGTGTAGTGAGTTTTAATAGTGGTTGTAACTGCATGATCATTGTATGACTTGATTGTTCTGGAAGTTGGTATATTGTCGAAAGACCTGCACCTTTGGAAATAAAGCCTGCTTCTTTTCCACTTTCCTATCCTTTTTTTCGAGGTTTCTTACCTTGTTTAGTTGACATAGTAGGAAAGCTCATGGTATTCCACTTGCATAAAAATGAAATAGAAGGTAACACCAATAACAAGAAGACAGGAAATTCATAATGTTCATTTTAGTAATTGGCTTTCAATAATTTTTCTCCTAATAGGAAGTTGTTTTTACTTCTCATCATATTTGCAGTTAAGAGGCAACCAAAAGTTTCTAACTTGAAGGCTGGTTTCTGGGAATCCATCAGATCCGGGTACTTGAAATTGTTTAGCAAGCTTTCCATTTGACAAAAAGTGCACTAAAGCTTATAGTTTGGATGTTTTCTGCCAACGTATTAACTCCTTAAAGTTTAATTCTCGCTTTATCAACAACCTCACTAGAAATCATTATAGGAAATCCTGGCCAATGATATGGTTTTATCATGTTATGGTTATGCCAATTTTCTGTGATATGTCTAAAGAAATGGTATGGCACTGGGACAAGATTTTGAAATTTATGCTGTTATTGCTGTGATAGTGGAAACTTGCCAAGATCTTGTGCTAAGAGCCTAAGACATGATAAAGGATATGTACTTTTTCACCAAAAAGTAAAAGGAAAAATAAACTACTAAAAGGATGTATGTTTTTTGTAGTTTATCTACCTTGTAGATGATGTCGGTGTATATATCTGCTACTGGTTTTTGTTTATATCCCTTGAAACTCACTCATTTTGCTAGGGACAAAAATGACTTAACTTCCAAGTGTCCTCATCGCTTATTAGAACAAAAATTCTCCACATGTAAGGTCATTATAAGTATGTTCAGTTGTAGTGATATCAATGATTGTATACTTAGTAAACTTTCACCCAAATGTAGACCCCATGGTTGACCTCCCAATTAGCATCCTTGATGATTGTTTGCATCACAATTCTCAAGTACTATAAACATGAAGTTTGACTTTAATATTAGACTTCTTAGGTTGTTATTGTAAAGTTAGACATAAGTTTAAATGTTGTTGTTAGTAAATACTTGCTAGTTAAGACGTGTTATCAGTGTTGTGGACGGTGAAAGGCGACAAGGTCCCGCCTCGCCACGCGGCGAGGCGATCACCTTTTGAATGTGTGGTGACAATTAATACAAAAAAATTAAAATAATATATAAATGATCAAAATTTCAATAGCACTAATATATTAGGAAATATTTCAAGTCAAGAATTAAAAATAAATAGTAGTAGATAGATACTAAAAGTCTAGAACTTGAACGATTCAACTATCCAATATTCATAAAACAAGCAATACTAAAATTTTAAAGTTTATTCGTCTTCAAGATTTGCATAATCTTCAATTCCAACATGCATTTCATTATATTGCCTCTCATCTTCTTCCTCTTCGGATTCTTCATCAACTAGGGCCCGAGTCTGACTTGAACTTGTCGTTTTTCCCTCGTCATACTATGTTATATAAGTTATTAAAAAAAAAAATTTTCATAATACATTTATGCAGTGCTTACAGCTTACTGTTAGTCTGTTACAGTGAGTCAGTGACAATGTGTTGTAACACTGTATCACTGTTACAAAATAGAAGAAGAAGAGAAAAAGTGGAAGAAAAAAAAAACAGCATGCCAATGTTTAGCCGCCGGGTTAAGAAGAAGAAGAAGAAAGGAAAAAAAATAGAAATCAAGACTTACCGGAGTAGGGGGAGTCGCCGGAGTTGAAGTCAAACTTGTGAGTTGTGAGTAGTAGCAGTCGCAGTCGCCAATGAGTAAGTTGGTATAGCCAAAATATGAAAATAAGCCCTAAAATTAACTTTTAACCCTAAAGCCCTAATTTTTTTAAAAAGAAGTAAAAAGGCGACGCCCTCGTCGCCTCACCTCGTCGCCTTTTTCGAAAAGGCATCGCCTTTTGAATTTCACCTCGCCACGACGACAAGAGGCGACTATGCCTCGCCTCGCCATTCGCCATTGGCGACGTGGTGAGTGCCTTTTACAACACTGCGTGTGATTAACAACTTAGTAAGAATACAAACTTCATCGATGAAAGGGTGTGTTTCATATTTCACAAGCTCTTCATGAAATCTCATAAAAACAGTGTTGATATTTTCTTCGCTTCAAATTTTTCCTTATACTACTTCGGTTTGGTTTTACCACCAAAATCCAATGCTTATGATTACAATTCAAAATATATGCGACTTTCATGACTCCATTTTTAATTTGAATCTTAAAAGATGTTTCTCGCCAAATAATTGCTTTTGTGAAGGGCTTTGTACTTCACCTCACTTTTTCTGTTTCTTTCTTTTCCTTTCTAATATTTCATTCAGTGGGTTTTGTGTGACTATAGTGATTAACAATATTTCTCTAGGTACTTGTAAAATAGATTATAGTTTCATGGGTAGTCATCTTGCTGCATGTTCATGCAAATTGGTGGGATCTCTTGCATAAACAAAGGGAACACTTACAAATTCTATTATCTTATGAGGCATTGAGTTTTCCTAAGACCACATTTTCATTTCCTTAAGACGTATCTTCTATCCTAAATTCTTTCTTTGGTTGACTTCACTTTAGTTAAGAGAAAAAGAGTTGTTTTGTTATATTTGATTTTGCTAAAATTTGAAGATGTGAAAAAGGTAGAAAAATGTCAAATCATGTATAAAATCATATGAGGTACTATTATGTGTGAGAAAACATCCCATCTGGTAAAATCTCACGAGCTTCTCTCAGGCACATTTCCAGGGTTAGTTTTTTCTAGCCTTACTTTCACCAACCACTTTCCTGGGGGTTATTCTGACAGGGCAGGCGGAATCCATTTCAGTTTTCAAATTTTATCAGAGCAAAAGTTACTTTGAATATGGAAGAAGATAGGAGTTATTATAAGGAGCAGTTTCTCTGATGTTTCAGCAGGTTTTATTTTAATTGTTTATAGGTTGATAGGCTCTCTTATACATGATGTAAATGCAATGTAGTGGGATAGGTTCACTTTCATAAGTACTTATGTGTTATAGACTCGTTCATGGGTAAGGTTTATGCAAGGCGGGACCCTCAAGCTGAGAAGGAAAGAAACGGCAAAGAGGATCTATAGATTTATGCAACCTTCAGATTTTGTGGGCATTAAAAACAGACAGTAGTTTAGTCTTACTAGAATTCTTATTTTAAATAGATATTCTATGTTAGCAGTTTCTTGGTTTCCTTAAATATCTTGTAATAGGATTCTATATAAGGAGGGGAAGTAATAGACGAAAGGCAGGAATTTACATCAAAAATAACAAGAGATCTGGGTCTCTCTCTAACGAGTCCTAAGGTTGTAGGCTCCCTTTTAACAAGCCTATTGTTTATTAAAAATTGGTCGCTCACGAAATAAGAATAAGGAGAAGGATCTGTTAAGCACAAACTTCTCAGTGAATCGCCCGGTGACAAGATCCATATCGCGTGGTCATAACATTATGTCAAACTGGTTAATAGATACTGTTTATATAGCTTTCTGTAGGATGTTTCATGTGGAGTTATATTCATTTTCTCAAAAACATTTAATAGATTGTCTTGGAGTTATAGTAGAATATATTGCTTAGACTTATAAATCTTAAATAGCCTTATGATGCTCAATGGTGCAGGTTTGGCAAAAATAACACCATACAGGTTATAGAAACACCATCCAGTGAAGAAGAGGAAGAAGAACCTCTGCCTGAGGAATTTGTTCTAGTCGAAAAGACTCAACCTGATGGAACGATTGAACAGATTATATTCTCTTCTGGCGGAGATGTTGATGTGTATGATCTCCAAGCTTTATGTGATAAGGTGATTATATATGCCAAAATCCATTTGCACTGGATGAAAATTTGGTGCTTTCTTTTCAGAGGTTTAGACAACGTAATTTTCATGTGTAAAACAAGGGTGATTTGGTGCGTATAGATGTGAAGTTTCAATTTGCCTCAACTCCAATGGTGGACATTGTGTGTGTTGTGGAGGGTGGAAGCTCTGGTTAAAACTTGAGTAGCTAAGTTAAGGATAAGAAAATGCAAATCAAAGTTCGAAAAGAAGTTTCACTGCAGATGTTTAATTTGGTTGAAGCAACTTTTGTACTAGGACCCAGCATTTCTTTAATTCTGTTGTGTGTTTTCGATTTTCTACTGATGCATCTGCTAATAATCTCTTTGTAGACGTCGTAAAACTAAACTTGCATTGTTATAGTAATTAGTATGTGATGGGTTTTACAGGTTGGTTGGCCTCGAAGGCCACTGTCTAAGCTAGCCGCAGCTCTGAAAAATAGTTATATAGTTGCTACGTTGCATTCCAGGAAATTCTCATCAGGAGAAGGTATGTAGATGGAACAACTTTATAATAGAAATTCATTTGTTAGTCATTTTTTATTATGCCTAATTATCTGAATTTCTCTGCAAATGAGTTTTAAAGTGATAAAAACCTTAGTCTACTTGGACAAGTTACTTGGCAGAGGGTAATGCAGAAAAGAAGCTGATAGGCATGGCTCGTGCAACATCAGATCATGCTTTCAATGCAACAATTTGGGATGTTCTTGTTGATCCTTCCCATCAGGTATTTGCTCTGTGCACCTTGAGGGTTGTATTAAACATGTGTTTTGATCAACTTGAGGTGTTTAAATTGGAAAACTGAGAGTTTTGTTTTGTGGTGGTGGGGGATTTAGGTATCAAACCTATATTTAATAAATTTTAGTTAAATACTGAAGAAATAGTCAATTTCGATTCCCATGATTGCAGTACCGACCTAACATGGACTTCTCTAGGAAATGCTTATATATGTTGAAGAGGAAACAACTTTCATTCTATATGATAACCATTGTCCTCTTGAGACCGTATATTGAATTCATCTTATTTCAAATTTATGTGGAACAATTAGTAATGGTTTTCTTGATATTCATCTTATTATTTGATGATATTGTGAACTAATATAATTAATTTGATGGTTTTGTTGACATTCAAAGGGACAAGGACTTGGAAAAGTTCTTATCGAAAAACTGATACGGACCCTTCTTCAAAGGGACATTGGAAATATTTCACTGTTTGCAGACAGTAAAGGTACCAAAATGAGACCAAGGTCTTAGACATGTAAAGATTTCTTTGGTATTGAAACACATTTTTCCTAGTATTTTTTGAAAAGCTTTTTACTTAAATAGACTTCTGATGTTTAGCTTCTTTTTTTCCCCTGTTGCAGTTGTGGAATTCTATAGGAATCTAGGTTTCGAACCTGATCCAGAGGGAATTAAGGGAATGTTTTGGTACCCAATGTATTAGGCATGTATTACTTGTTGGACAAACAGTTTTGGCCTCTTGCTCTATACAAAATCCTCAAGAGTGGTGCAAGAATGTGGCTGTTGGATTGTGGGATTAATATGCAGCATTTTTTGGAAGCGTTTGAGCTTTTTGGCCATCTTGTAATGCACGTTATAATGACCACAACTTTTGCTAGTATAGCTTGAGCCTTGAGTGTCATGTTGTATTCTTGTTGGAGGATTTCAGATGGTTGGTTCATTAGATGTTGTTTCCCATTTAGATATATCCTCATTATTTCTTAATACATCTTGTTCTCATTATAATTTTCTTGTCTAAACGGAGTTTCATATTCATACCCACTAATATTATCCATCCTTTTTAAATAATCAAATTTTATACGTGCGGTTAAACTAGTTACTAAAACCACACAAACATTTTAAGATTTGTGTTTTCAAGTCATCGAATTATCCCAACTTGAAGATCAAACTCCTAAACCAGTTTATAACACACTGACACTAAAAAAGAATTAAGATTACAACTCGATGAATTGAAACTCAAAACTAAACTCAAGAACTGTTAAGTTTATTCTTATGGAACGGGTTCTTCGATTCATACTGGTAGCACTTGAATAGTTAGGCAGGACTCTCTCAAATAGTATTCTTGCTTATTCTCAGTATAAGTGCACTGTGCACAAATCTGGTTTTAAAGTCCTTGAATATTTATAACTCTAATTGATCTTCACAATCAAGTAACTTTTAACCTCACAAGAATTAACTCCACAAGCAGTTGATGCTTCTTGGGCTCTCTTCTTGAGTATTATAGTCAAACATTAACTGTGGTTAGTGCTTTGTGCAGACTTTGAGTTCTCAAGTAGACTTCTAACTCTACAAGAACGTTTCTTTTTTGGATTCCCTTGGTTTATCCATATGTATACTCCTTTTCATATGTATATTCTTTTATCTAATTCATGCATTGTGCTGATTTTAAGATCATTTCTACTTGAGTCACCTCCATTTCAAAGAATCTTAATGCAAATTGGATTCTGCATAATGGAACAGGTAATAGCAACAGATGAATATAAGTGTTTCATTATTTTATCAATCACCAAAACATACAAGAATCTTAATGCATTTAATTTTTTGCATAGCTTTCCTTCGTATATGAAGCTCTCATACTTGGAAAGTTGGTGTTTTGTACAAATTTATTTATTTATTTGGGGTATAAACGTGCAAGTTGTTTTCGTTCATGGCATTGGATCAAAATTGCAGAAAATGCTGCACTGATACATGAGCAAAAACTAGACCACTGCATTAAAATAATAGCAAAAACTGGACTAGAAATTGCACTTAGACAGTAGCAAAAACTGGAATCAAAGTAATTTAAGAGTTTAAATAATATAGGAAAATTTAAGTTAGGGGATATTAGAGGAAAGTAGAACCCTCGTATAGTTTTAAGGGTGTAAATAAACAGCCAAATAAAGTTTAAAGAGTGTAATATGATCCTCACGTAGTTCAGGTATTTAAGTTAAAAACTGGCTCTGTATTATCAAATACATGCACAATTTCATCAGAAAAGGTTTAGCTTTACATGGGCTTGCTTATCTTTCTACTTGAGGTGGTTTGGCGTGCATGTTCCACACTGAGAAATCAAATTTAACGACATATTTACCTTGGTTTTAGATTGAAAACCTTTTAACTATTTCTGCGCAAGTGTCCAGTCAACAAGCAATGATCAGTTTTTAACTATTCATATTATATTAATAGTGGTCTATGAACATATATTACTGTAGTACAAGATGTGGTCTTTTGATTTATGCTATTTGTTGACGATATTGTGACAACTGAAAAAACTCTAATCAAAAGTTGGAGTTAAGAAGCGAGTAAGGTTTTATTGTATAATAAATTGTGCAGATTTCTCTTCCTAATTTGTGCTCTATTAAATGTATATAATATTCTAGCTGATTTCTAGTGATTTAGATATCTAGTTACCTTAGTTAGCCTTTCCTTTACTTGTATATATATCTATGTAACCTTTGGATAATACACAAGTCTAATACACTGCTCCTTCTTTATCTCTCGAACCTTTATAGTATCAGAGCCTTCCTAAACTCCAACGAGTCTTCTCATCTCTTTCAAGGGTTCTATGGCATCCATGGTAAATCGAAGTGATTCTACTATCCCCGTTAATAACACCAGCCATCTGGTGCAATTTAATCCCAGTTCCCAGCTTTCCCTCAAACTTACTGGTCCAATGAACTTTGTCATTTGGAAAGCGCAGGTCAAATCTCTTATGTTCAGTCATGATCTCTATTGCTATCTCGATGGAACCTTGCCAGCACCATAAAAAATGGTAACCCTCAACAACCAAGAGGTGCTCAATCCCAAGTACAAACTCTGGTTTCGCCAAAACCAGTTGATACGCAATACCTTAATAGCATCTGTTGATCCTACAATCACCTCTGCAATCGCCAAAACTTCCACCTCAACGCAAGCGTGAGACACACTGCCTAACCTGTATGCTAATAAATCATGTACAAGGGTTTTTAGTCTTCGAAACTCTCTGGCTACCATCACAAAGAACTCTCGCAGTATAACAGAGTACTTGCACTAGATCAGGAATGTTGCTGATGAACTTGCAACGAATGGAACTCCTACTCCATATGACGAACTTGCGGTCAAAATTCTCATCGGTCTAGGACCTGAGTATGATTCAATTTCAGCGGTTATTCAAGCACGAGATACGCCTATCTCGTTTGAGGAACTATACAACAAGCTTCTCAACATAGAGCTTCTCCCCAAACATAATGAGCCTAATTAATCAGGCCTCAATTACAGTTATAGTGGCATAAAAACCATCACCAAATAACTTTACACCCCGCAATAATAAGAGAGGACAACCATGGCATCCACAACATCCCAATCAGCAAAATGCACCGACCTCATCACCAAATTGGCATCCAACGAATGAACTAGCCACATCACCAAATTGGCGTCCAACGGCCCCTCGACAAAATCGTCCAGTTTGTCAATTATGTGGTCGCACTAGGCATACTGCCTATGTGTGTCTTTCATGCTCCTACAATCACTTGGAATCCAGAGCAAACTTTGCTTTCATGCCTTGGGTTGTTGATTCAGGAGCATCGCATCATGTGACTGTTGATTCTCAAAATCTTCAACGTTCGGATTACTACACTGGTACTGATGATATTACTATGGGCAATGGTAGCAAAATTACTATAACTTGTTATTTTATCTAGTGTTTTAGGTACAAGAATCTGTATAAAATGAAACACCAACTTTAATATAAAATGCAACACCAACTTCAATACTAGTTCAAGTCTAAGACAAGAACACTTTTGAAGTTCCTTAACACCTTCAACACTAGATTATGAATAATCTATCTAAGAAGTGTGTTAATTTTTTTTTTTTCAGAAAAAAGATAAAATAGAATTTTAAGGCCAAGTCCTCCGACTTCACGGAGTGTCCTTAAGGAATAATTCCCCTCACTGTACCCGAGGTTATTTAATCTTTCTCCCAAGATAAAATGACCTTCAATCCGAACAATAGCGGTACCTCAAATTGTTGGATTCAGCGAACTCACTCAACGATTTGATTGATCACAAGGAATATTCTGAAGACAAGAAGAGTTTTTATTTCACAAAAAATTTTCATTCATATCTAAACTTGTGGATGAAAGCAGGTTTATATAGCCATTAGATGTCTCTTCTGAAAGATGGAAATGGTTCACTTAAAAGATATATCCTTTGAAAGAGTCATGTCTGTTCATTCGAAACATTGTGTCTTTTTTTGAACAGACACAACAATTCATTCAAAACATTGTGTCTTTTTCTGAACAGACACAACTATTTAACAAGTCACACCTTTTTCAAAACAATATGTCTTTTGCTCAAAGGTTGTGTCCCTACATTTTTTATTCACACCAATTAAACCCAACAATCCTCCACATGAATGGGGACTGGCTATTCTTTGTAAAACTTTACGGACAGGTATGTGATCATCAAGCAAAGACTGATTACATCTGGATAAGTGGGTTTTCCTTTGAACTTTCCGTAGTGAACATGCATCGGATGCACTCGGTCAATCGGTAGATTTGATATCTTTGAACCGTCGAGCTTTAATGTAGACCTAGACAACATATGTCACACAACCAGCCTTTTACCATTTATGATTCTCACAGTTTTTTTCTTTTCAGCCATAAACACGTCCCGATTTCATGAGAGCTTAGAGAATAGACCTTTACTAATATTCTACTTGAAGCGACTTCCATTTCGCCCTCACATAGGTGATTTCTATACATTCAATCCTATAAATTAAACTATTTGGTCAAATCTACCAAATTTAGATAATCATTAAAAGACTTTTCACCTTAAGTCTTATCCTTGTTTACTAAACATTGCCTACATCATGAGAATGGGTTGGGTAATTGATAATGTTGAACCTGTCAGACACAACTTTGTTTGATCTCCTTAAACCTAACTCTTGGGATCTCCAGTCTACTAGGTAGAGTTACCGCCATGCTGACTTATCCTAGGCTTTAAACCTATTCCCTTGGATGTCCTTTCTACTCCTTATCTAGATATGCCTTTTGTAAGTGGATCCGACACATTATCCTTTGACTTTACATAGTCAACAGTGATAATTCCACTAGAGAGAAGTTTTCTAATGGTTTTATATCTCCGTCGTATGTGACGAGATTTACCGTTGTACATCATGCTCCCTGCCCTACCTATTGCCGCTTGGCTATCACAGTGTATACATACTGGTGCCATTGGTTTGGGCCAATAAGAAATATCTTCCAAGAAATTCCAGAGCCATTCTACTTCTTTACCGGCTTTATCCAATGCGATAAATTCAGATTCCATTGTAGAGCGAGCAATACAAGTCTGTTTGGATGATTTCCAAGAGACTGCTCCTCCATCGATAGTAAATATAAATCCACTTGTGAATTTTACTTCGTTTGATCCAGTGATCCAATTTGCATCACTATATCCTTCAAGTACCGCAGGATATTTATTATAATGCAAGGCATAGTCTTGAGTGTATTTAAGACACCCCAAAACTCTTTTCATTACCATCCAATGAGTTTTATTGGGGTTACTTGTGTACCAACTCAATTTACTAATAGCGCAGGCTATATCTGATCACGTATAGTTCATTATATACATTAAATATCCCAATACTCTTGCGCACTCCAATTGTGAGTCACTTTCACCTTCATTCTTTCGAAGTGCAAAGCTCACATCTAAAGGAGTCTTGGCAATACCAAATTCCATATACTTAAATTTGTCAAGTATCTTTTCGATATAATGAGACTGTGACAATGCCAACCCTTGTGGAGTTCTATGGATTCTTATACCTAAGATCACATCCGCAACTCCAAGGTCTTTCATATCGAACTTGCTTTTGAGCATTCGTTTCATTGCATTTATGTTTGAAATGTCTCTACTGATGATCAACATATCATCCACATATAAAAAA
The DNA here is from genome assembly GCF_002878395.1 of Capsicum annuum. Taxonomy (NCBI): domain Eukaryota; kingdom Viridiplantae; phylum Streptophyta; class Magnoliopsida; order Solanales; family Solanaceae; genus Capsicum; species Capsicum annuum. The sequence goes on along the minus strand of NC_061120.1, from coordinate 140,948,985 downwards.
TAATGACTTGGTGATTCGGAGTGTCTTTAATGTAAACACATTTATCACATTCATTTATATTGAACCCATTTGCCAACATGGTTTGGTCAAACTTCGCATGCCATTGTTTAGGTACTTGCTTTAGTCCATACAATGACTTAATAAGTTTACACACCTTATTCTCCTTTTCTAGAATCACAAAACCCTCATGTTGTTCAATGTAAATTTCTTCCTCCAATTCTCCATTTGGGAATGCGGTTTTCACATCCATTTGATGGATTTCAAGATCATATACCGCCGCCAAGGCAATTAACAATCGAATCGATGTTATCCTTGTTACTGGCGAGTATGTATCAAGGTAATAAAGACCTTCTTTTTGTTTGAAGCCTTTTACTACAAGTCTTGCCTTGTATTTTTCAATAGTACCATCCGCTTTTATTTTCCTTTTGAAGATCCATTTAGAACCTAAAGGTTTATTTCCTGGAGGAAGATCAACCAATTCCCACGTATGGTTGCTCAAGATTGAATCAATCTCACTATTGACTTCCTCTTTCCAAAAGGATGAGTCTGACGACGACATCGCTTCTTTAAACATTTGAGGCTCATTTTCTAAGAGAAATATTACAAAATCTGATCCAAACGTAGTAAAAGTTCTTTGACGTATACTACGTCTTGGATTCTCTTCATTATGTACATTCTCACTTGGTTCATCTCGAGGTTGCTTAGACCCTCCACTAGACTGTTCATGTCTATTTTTATATGGGTAAATGTTTTCAAAGAATTCAATATTATCTGATTCAATTACCGTATTTTCATTTATATCCGAATGTTCAGATTTATGAATCAAAAACCGATATGCTTTACTGTTTTTAGCATATCCTATGAACACGCAATCCACAGTCTTAGGTCCTATCTTAACCCTCTTAGGCATAGGAACATGGACCTTTGCTAGACACCTCCACACTTTGAAATATTTTAAGTTGGGTTTTCTTCCTTTCTATTTTTCATAAGGAATTGATTGTGTCTTACTATGGGGAACACTATTGAGTATACGATTGACTATAAGGATAGCCCACAAGTTTTACAGTAAATCAGAACTTATAAGTAAGTCATTCATCATTTCCTTCAAAGTTCGATTTTTTCTTTCTACAATTTTGTTAGATTGAGGTGTATACGAGGCCGTATTTTGATGGAAAATTCCATTCTCTACACATATTTCGGCGAAAGGAGATTTATATTCTCCGTCTCTATCACTTCTTATCATTTTTATATTTTTCTCTAACTGACTTTCTACTTCAGTTTTGTATTTTGCCTAAACGCATCTATTGCTTCATCCTTACTATTTAGCAAGTAGACATAACAATATCTAGTGTAATCGTCAATAAAAGTTATGAAATATTTTTTCCCACCACGTGATGGTGTTGACTTCATATCACAAATGTCAGTGTGTACTAAGTCTAAAGGATTGGAATTTCTTTCAACGAACTTATAAGGATGTTTTGCATACTTTGATTCCACACACGTTTGACACTTTATTTATTGCACTCAAAGTTTGGCAAAACTTCTAAGTTAATCAGTTTTCGTAACATTTTGTAATTAATATGGACTAAACGGTCATGCCATAAATTATAAGATTCAAGAAAGTAAGAAGAATTTGAACTTTTACTTATTTCAACATTTATTACATTCATCTTATAAAGGCCCTCGGTGAGATAGCCTTTTCCTACATACATTTCTCCTTTGCTAATTACAATTTTTCCAGAAACGGTTACATATTCGAATCCGTTCTTGTCTATAAGTGAAACAGAAATTAAGTTCCTACGTAATTCTAGAACATACAAGAATTGTTAAGTGTAAAGACTTTTTCTGAAGTCATTTTCAAGCCCATTTTTCCTGTTCCTTCTACCTTAGCCGTAGCGGAGTTAGCTATGTAGATTATTTCTCCTACTTGAGTCGGAGCGAATGATAAAAATAACTCTTTGTTGGCACAAACATGGTGGGTGACACCAGAATCCATCCACCACTCGCGAGGATTCCCCACCAAGTTGTATTCTAAAAACATAGCATATAGATCATCACATTCTTTGTTGGACTCAATCATATTTACTTGGCCTTTTTTCTTGCCTTTCTTAGGGATACAACAATCCATGGACTTATGGCCAATTTTTCCACAGTTGAAGCACTTTCCCTTGAATTTCTTCTTGGGTTGATTACTTTCTTGTTCAACTTTCTTCCTTTTCTTAGAATTCTTTTGGTCATCTTCCACAATATGTGCTCAATTAATTGTAGAATTTCCTTTTGACCTTCTCTCGACAGCCTTATTATCTTCTTCAATACGTATCAGACAATAAGATATTTGACAGTCATCTCCTTGTGTTTGTGGTTCAAGTAGTTTTTGAAGTCTTTCCACATAGGTGGTAGCTTCTCAATGATCGCTGCTACTTGAAATGCATCATTCACAATCAAACCTACAAAACAGTTTATGTGAGTACTAGGAAATTTTCAATTTGTTCAACTAAGGTATGTTTCAAAGATATACCTTCTGCTAGGAGATCGCGAATGATTACTTGCAATTCCTGCACTTGAGAGACAACCGATTTGCTATCTATTATTTTAAAGTCCAAGAACCTTGCAACAAAAAATTTCTTAAATCCCACATATTCTGTCTTGTATTTTCGTTCTAGTGCCCCCCACAATTCCTTCGATGTCTTAGTTTCACTGCAAACATTGTAGAGGTCGTCTAGGAAATCACTTAATAAATAGTTCCAAGCTTCTACAATCATGAAATGCTCTTTGTCCGAGGTTCCTTCGAGCACCTCAGGAGCATCCTCACTAGTGAACCTTTGAAGGCATAGAGGGGTGAGATAAAAGAACATCTTTTGCTACCATCGCTTAAAGTCAATGCCCATAATTTTTTTGGGCTTCTCCGCAGGTGCCATTGGTTGTGGAGCATTTGCTCGACTTATTGAAGCAATGCTAGTTGCCCCCACAGTGATAGCCGCATATTGCATTTGACTTTCGTTAGTTATTTTTTCTGTCACCACAAGACAATAAAATTTAGTATTTTCAGAATACTATTTATAAAGTTAAGCAACTTTAAACTCTTCTTCTTGTTTCTAGCTAATGATGAAGTTTTTATGACTTTCAATATTCAACCAAATGATCTTTAACTTGTGATGAAGATTTTATGTCTTCGAATCATTAGTTAAGTTCAAACGGAGTACAAAGCTTAAAGCTTTAATCTCCAAAAACAAGCAATACAGATTCTGCAAAAAATTATTCATTAAGATTGTTATTTTATGTAGTGTTTTGGGTATAAGAATCTGTATAAAATGCAACACCAACTTCAATATAAAATGCAACGCCAACTTCAATACTAGTTCAAGTCTAAGACAAGAACACTTTTGAAGTTCCTTAACACCTTCAACATTAGATTATGAATAATCTATCTAAGAAATGTGTTAATTTTTTTCAGAAAAGAGATGAAATAGAATTTTAAGGCCAAGTCCCCCGACTTCACGGAGTGTCCTTAAGGAATAATTCCCCTCACTGTACCCGAGGTTATTGAATCTTCCTCCCAGGATAAAATGGCCATCAATCCGAACAATAGCGGTACCTCAAATTATTGGATTCAACGAACTTACTCAACGATTTAATTGATCACAAGAATTTTTTTGAAGACAAGAAGAGTTTTTATTTCAAAAAAATTTTCATTCATATCTAAACCTGTCGATGAAAGCAGGTTTATATAACCATTAGATGCCTCTTCTGAAAGGTGGCAGTGGTTCACTTAAAAGGTGTATCCTTTGAAAGAGTCATGTCTGTTCATTCAAAATATTGTGTCTTTTTCTGAACAGAAACAACTATTCATTCGAAATATTATGTCTTTTTCAGAACAGACACAACTATCTGAACAGTCACACCTTTTCCAAAATAATATGTCCTGTGCTCAAAGGCTGTGTCCCTCCATTTTCATTCACACCAATTAAACCCAACATAACTCACATTGGTCATATTCAAATAAATTCTTCAAATAAAAAGTTTCATCTTTCGAATACTTTATGTGCACCAGAGATTAAATGTAACCTTATATTTGTGTCTCAATTTTGAAAAGATAATCTAACATCCATAGAATTTTTTCCTTTTGATTTTCTTGTGAAGGATCTAAGTACAGGGGCACCGTTGGTATGAGGCTAGAATGATACCAAACGGTATCTAAGAAGGATCAAATAGTCCACAATCTCACAAAACAGCCCACACAAACAAGACATCAAACGACAACAACAACAAAGGCTAACTTAAGATACAAAGGTATAAATAACTTGACATAGAGAGAACATGTAAGATAAGAAATAGAGAGTATATTAAACTCTAAAACCTCTACAAATATTTAAAGTAGCACTAAGTTCTTACAATGACACAAGAGAGGATTCCACCACTCAAGCACCAATGTTTCCAAGCAAATACAACCACTAGTGAATCCACACTAGTTTTTTGTCCTAGTTTTGGTTTTCCTCAAGTAGAGAGAGGACCTTGGTGTTTCAAGAACATACAACAATAATCAAATAAGCCTCAAAAGACCTATCTTGTTCTATTTATATTACATACCAATTTAGACTTAAAATGACAAAAGTGCCCCTTTAATGAAAAGCATTCAAAGGCCACCCCTCTAGTGTAGCAAATAAGAAAATGGACGACTTTAGGTGTGTCTTTGGTGCATCTCACATTTCAACATTGGCATTCCTTACACAATCATTTGTTGCACTTGTACACACGTTGAGATTCATAATCATACTTGTATCATCCTCTCCATATTGAGAGGAATTTGCCCTCAAATTCATGGCTTCACCTTGTTAATTGGCCACTTCAAAGAAACCACTCAAAAACAGCCCGCAAAACATGAGAGGGACCAAAACAGTATGAAAAACACATGTGGAATCCGAGATCTCAATAACACAAGTCGTGGCCAACATCTTCATTTTGAACCTCGGCTTCCTTTCCATCTTGAGCCTTGTCTTCAATCTCATCCGAAACACATCCCACCTCTTTTCTTGGTGGTGGATTCCTTGTGGATCCCTATATCTTCCTCCCAACTCATCTTCCATCATATAATCATCATCACAGAGTCTATATCCTCCACGTCCCTTTCTACCAAATTCCTTTACATGGATGTGTTGGCTTTGGGGAAATGGAGCTACGGTTGAGAGGATTGATTTGGTGAAGTGGAGCTTCGGTTGTGAATCTTGGATGGGAGAGTTCGATGTTAGTGAAAGCATTTGGATTCCAAGTTCTTCTTGTTGGAATTGATCAATTTGCGGAGGAGGTGGCTTACTTAGGTCTCGGTTTTGAGGGTAATTGGAAACTTGGCTTATGGCATTTTATGGTGGTCTTGAGGGATTGGTCGTTGGATGTAAAGTTTTGGAAGTAGAAGCACGAGAGTTCCTTCGACTCTCTATACGATCCAAACTCTCACTCATAGTTGATATATTTGAATCTAATCTATCAAGACCCGCATTCATCTTAGCCACTTCACGGAAAAGATTTTCAATCCCGGTCAAGATAGCACTAATTGAATTGTTATGCATTATAACCAAAACAGTACACAATGCCTCACACAACAACACCAACAATGTCTCACACAACAAAACAGTCCGCAAGTCCTTGAACCATAGGCAACAACACCGTAACCACCTACAAGACAAAAACACACGTTGTTGAAGAAAATTTGTTCAAAGATTTTAGTGTTCAATACTACACTCCTTTGATGAAGGAAATTTGGCTATTGTGTAGGTGGACAAGACATTAGACTCTCTTTTCAAGAGTCAAAAGTCTTCTACCAACTTTTCACCAACTTGCACTTTTTGGGCAAGACAACTTTTTTGAGATAGCCTTGTCTCTTTCCTCTTTAGTCTATCCTTGAAAAGTGTTTTGCACCCTTTTGGTATCTATACTTTTGAACACCTCTTTTCTTTTACTGTTTTGGTGTTGTCTTGAAAATGTTTTAAAGACAAACACAAAGTCTTATACTTCTTCTCTCTCTTCAAGATCAAACAACAACTTCTTCACACAACACAAGATGAACACCAATAACACAAACTTTGAGTCTTCAAGTTCTAAGGTTCAAGTTGGACCTCCCAAGAACAACAACACCTTTTTCAAGCTTAAAATCCACAATAAATACCAAAAACACACCTTATTTTGGATGAACTTTTAAGATAAATATAACAATATCCTCAAGAACACACCAAGAACACGAAGAACATCAATCTTTCCAACTTTTGAACCGATGATCGGAATGCGATGTAATTTTGAACCCAAGTCTATTTTCAACCTTATAAACACATTCCAAACATCAATTTGTTCAATTTCTAAACCAAAATTTCAGATCTCGAACCCACCTCTCTTTCTTCAAGTTTAAGCCTAGAACAATGGCAGAACACTCAAATCAACTCCGATTTAGCTCAAATTCGAACCCGAGACTCCTATAGTGTTATAGAACAAGAATCTAACACTAAAAACACAAGAAAACAACAAAATCAAAGACTCAAATTTTGACCTAGGGTCAAAAACGGGAATAGTACTTTTTTTGAAATTTTCGATTTTGACACTCTTTTTTTTTATTTTCAAGATAACAAATTCAAGATTGATTTCGTAGGAACGAAATCAAGCTCGGCTCTGATACCAAATGATACCAAACGGTATCTAAGAAGGCTCAAATAGTCCACAATCTCACAAAATAACCCACACGAACAAGACATCAAATGGCAAGAACAACAAAGACTAACTTAAGATACAAAGGTATAAATAACTTGACATCGAGAGAACATGTAAGATAAGAACTAGAGAGTATATTAAACTCTAAAACCCCTACAAACATGTAAACTAACACCAAGTTCTTACAATGAAATAAGAGAGGATTCCACCACTCAAGCACCAAGGTTTCCAAGCAAATACAACCACTAGTGAATCCACACTAGTTTCTTGTCCTAGTTTTGGTTTTCCTCAAGTAGAGAGAGGACTTTGGTGTTTCAAGAACATACAAAAATAATCAAATAAGCCTCAAAAGACCTATCTTGTTCTATTTATATTACATAATAATTTAGACTTAAAATGACAAAAGGTCCCTTTAATGAAAAGCCTTCAAAGGCCACCCCTCTAGTGTAGCAAATAAGAAAATGGGTGGCTTTGGGTGTGTCTTTGGTCCATCTCACGTTTCAACATTGGCATTCCTTGCAAAATACTTTGCTGCACTTGTACACACGTTGATCTTCATAATCATAATTGTATCACAGAATAAAGAAGGACTTTATGAGTGGCCTGTAGGAAGATCCCAATGCAATCTGAGCTACCAATTCTCTATGGCAGAATCTCAACAATCTTGGCATGGAAAATTAGGACACCCAAATAAAAGAGTACTTAAAACACTCTCACATAAGTTTTCAATTCCAATTTAAAATTTTGAAATGTTTGATCATTGTAATTCCTCATCTTCTAATAAAAGCCATCGGCACCCCTTTTCTGAGAATACTCTAGTGAGCAAAAAACCTTTACAAATTATTTTTAGTGATGTATGGGGCCCATCACCTATTTTTTCAATTGACAAAAAATTATATTATGTAATTTTTGTTGATCAATTTACAAAATACATTTGGTTGCACACACTTAAAAATAAAAGTGAGGTCAAAACAGTTTTTTCTAAATTTAAATCCCTTGTTGAAAATTATTTTCATACACAAATACTCTCCGTTTATACTGATGGTGGTGGTGATTTTGAAGGTCTTAAGTCATTTCTTCACACCACTGGCATTGAGCACCTTGTATCGCCCCCATACACACCACAATGGGTAGCTATGGCTGAACGTAGACATCGTCACATTATTGAAACAACAAAAGCCATTTTACACCAATCCTCCATGCCTCCGGTATTTTTGTCCTTTGCCAGTCAACAAGCCACATTCTTGATTAACATGCTTCCCACCCGCACACTTTATTATGATTCTCCATACCAATGATTATTTGGAGAAATTCTAAATTATCAATCCATTCGTACTTTTGGTTGCCTCTATTATCCATGGCTTAAATCATATGCTAAACACAAACTAGAACCCAAGTCCACCCATTGTGTTTACTTAGGCTATTTTAATACCCATCACAGCTATCAGTGTTATGATCCTATTTCACAAAGGATATATATTTCACGAGATGTTATTTTTTATGAAAATAAATTTCCTTTTTCTGATATATTTTTATCTTTAAAAGACAAAGAAATTTCAAAATTAGAGTGGGATATCTTTTACAAAGATTCAAATGACCTTAGTGTCAAGTCTATGCCTTCAATGGATTATGAGATTCTCCAGCCAATCAAGGTTGCTCCAAAATTGCCGGCGACACCTCCTACAGGTTTTTCTTTAGGTCCATCTTTGGCAGCAACACCAACTCCTACCGCCTGCTCAGATTACTTCACACAGTCTATTGTTGTCCCACCTACCACACAACCACTAATCTAGTATAAACACCAAAATCGTCTTACCCCGATAAATCCTTTATCTACACCAACTCCAGACCTCTTTCCATCCATTCCATCTCACAATTATCACCATTTCTCCACCATAGCTTCTGCATATACTTAACAACCATCCATTCATCGACCTGTTACTCGTTCACAAAATAATATCACCAAACCCAAGCAAGCATTTGATTATCTTGCAGTTTTATTACCTGAACCACTTTCCACCACTTATAACCTTGCGCAAAAGAGTGCATATTGGAGAGAAGCGATGAAACTCGAGTTTAAAGCATTGATGAACAACAAGACGTGGGATCTTGTACCACCATCCTCTTCTCAAAATATTATTGATTGTAACTGGCTCTATCGTATCAAACCAAATCAAATTGAAGTGTTGACAGGTATAAATCTTGACTAGTTGCAAAGGGCTTCACACAACGACCGGGTATGGATTATAACTCTACATTCAGTCCAGTGGTAAAACCTATTACTGTTAGACTCATTTTGTCGCTTGCAGTACAGCACAATTGGCATTTGCACCAACTGGATATGAATAATGCATTTCTTTAAGGACACCTTAAAGAAGATCTTTATATGCCTCAACCTCATAGGTATGCTCATCCTAATTTTTCTCATTATGTGTGCAAATTAAAGAAAACAATTTATGGACTTAAGCAGACCCCTCGAGCCTGGTACTTTGAGTTAAAGCAATTCCTGCTTCAAATTGGCTTTCAAAAGTCTAACTCTGACTCATCTCTTTTTATTCGTCATCAAAATGAAGGATTGGTCTACATTCTTGTATATGTTGATTACATAATTATCATTGGATCAAACTCTGAGGTTATCAAGAAAACTATCCAGGTTCTTTCAGCCAGACTCTCTCTCAAAGACCTCGAACATCTTCACTACATTCTGGATATTGAAGTTCTTCGCACTAAAGAAGGGATCGTCCATTCTCAGGCCAAGTATGTTTTCGATCTTCTTTCTTCCCATAAAATGTTTGAATATAAGCATGTTACAACTCCCATGAGTTCCACGGCCTTACTATCCTTAAAGGATAACACACCTCTGGCGGATGCCACTTTGTATCGTCAAGTACTTGGTAATCTTCAATATCTTTCATTCACCAGACCAGATATAAGCTTTGCAGTGAACAAATTATCTCAATTCATGCATTATCCTACATAAACACACTGGTCTTTTGTTAAGCGGCTCTTGCGATACCTCTAGTACACCAAAAATCATGGCTTACAGATAATGAGCAAGACACATCCTGGGTTGTTTATGTATTCAGATGCCGATTGGGCTGGTGACATTAATGACAAGAACTCTACTTCTGGATATATCTTGTACCTTGGTGCAAATCCTATTAGTTGGTCATCCAAGAAGCTACGCACTGTTGCGCGCTCCTTCACTGAAGCAAAGTATCGTGCAGTAGCTTCTGCACTTGCTGAGGTTAATTGGATTCAAAAACTTCTTGCAGAACTACATGTACATCTGCCTGATCCACACATAATCTATTGTGATAATGTTGGTACTACCTATCTTTGTCAAAATCCGGTACTACACAGTAGGATGAAACATATTGAAGTTGAATTTCAGTTTGTTAGAGATCAAGTGCAGCGAAAACATGTGCTCGTTCAGCACTTACATGCTGCTTCAGCACTTACATGCTGCTGATCAGCTCGCGGACACGCTTACAAAGCCTTTGCCTTGTTTGCTGTTTAATCAACATCTGTCCAAGTTAAAGGTTATTGATGCCACCTTCAACTTGCGGGGGCGTATTGGGACATGATTGATTGTGTAATAAATTGTATAGATTTCTCTCCCTAATTTGTGCTCTATTAAATGTATATAATATTATAGCTGATTTCTAGTAATTTAGATATCTAGTTACCTTAGTTAGTCTTTCCTTTACTTGTATATATCTATGTAACCTTTGGATAATACACAAGTCTAATACACTACTCTTTTGTATCTCTTGAACCTTTAGGTTTAAGTACCAATCAAAAGTTGGAGTTATGGAGAAGCACTCTAGAGAGTAGAGAGTAAGGTTTAAGAATAAAAGTAAGATTAACTTAGATCTATGCATTGCAAGTTTAGTCAACACACGAGCAGTAAAGCTGAGGTGACGTACGATAGATGAAATCATGGTGCCTAAATACAAATAATTCAAAATATTTAGGCATTATCTAGGAAAGTGGAATGATAAAGAAAGATAATATACTATATACACATTTAATCGAATAGTTGCAATTGAAAAACATACCATCTGGGTTGTTTGGTGTTATCTTAATAGAAGAATGTATACCAATTCATATTAGCTTTTAGACTAAGCTGAGGCTACCTAAACTGTTGTCCAATGTTGTACTCCTTACATTGAATGGTGGTTTGTCATGGTTTTATAATGTATGGTATAATATGGTGTGATATTGTACAGTACAGTATAATACAATACAATATTTGGATGGACGATATCGTTCACTGCTGTTTAATAACAGTTTTTTTCAAACAGGTACTTAATTAGCCAGGTGAAAGGACCAAGTCCACTTGGCTAGTCATATAAAGTCATTGTTTATTCCCTTTTCTTTTTCTCTTTTTTGGTTTTTGATATCTATACCGGAGCAAGTGACGAAGTTAGAAATTTCATTAAGTATATTCAAAAATTTACTATATATTTCTAAAAAGTAATTCTTAACCTATGTATAAAGTATTATTTTTAATATATGCTACCTCTATTTCTAAATAAGTATTTCTTGTTCTTTTGGTATTGTCTCTTAATAAGTGTATGTTTAAGCCTTTAAGAATAAATCGATCATGTTTTTTTAATTTTGCCCTTGTTTAGATAAAATGTAATCAATGTCAGTTTGGAAAGAGATAAATTTAATTTAGGATAATTTGATAAAATTATCTTTTGTTTTCTAGGAGTTAACAATTTGTTAAAGGGTGTGTCGCGTCCAACATAAAAGGAGTACCTACTTAGAAATGAGAAAGTATAATATAATTTTTCGATGAAGGGTGTTCAACCGACCACTCTTTGGTCCATGTAGCTATGCCACTGATTGAAGCTCAATTAATCCGATTCATGTTGCGTGGACCCGTCCGAGGTAAGCGGTTCCTACCAATGATTATTGTTTGTTCCCTACGTAACTGGAAAGCGGATTTTTTGGGTAAAAAATTGCCATATTGTATATCTCTATTCCCAATAACCTATTTGTCAACTTATATTGACAATGTGCCACTACCAACTCTTAGTTAATTTTCGTTTTCTGATGCATATAAAAAGAGGAAAACTTGACGATTTCAAGTTTGGCAATGTCAACTCTTCAACTTGTTACAATATCTACTACATGTTTAATAAAATGGCACTACTATTTTCCTACCATTTATGCAGACATTATATTCTCTATACATTGGTTGAGTACTCTTGTCAATCTGTTTGAGGTTTCTGGTAAGTGGTTTTAATTAATAATCCATCTTTTGGACATTAAAATTTGTTGTGATCTCGAGATATTACGTATGAGTAGGGATAAATGCAATATCTTTTTCCTTAGATTAATCTATATTTGTTATAGGAAATCCTATAAGAAAAAGGAACTATGAGTTTATTGATGAACTCTTAGTCTTTTAACTTTAAATCCCTCAGAACTGACGTAATTTTTCGATTTAAAGAAATATGGACATGGAAAAAGGCAGAAGAGAGAAGGGAATAATATTACTGATTGTGGCACTTTCAACATGTTTCTCTGCTTATAATGGACAAGAAATGCTGACAGATCCAGATGAAGGTAATATGTTTCCTCTTGTTTGTTAGTTTCTTGTGATTTTACAACTAGTTAATAATATTTGTAAAACATTTAGTTTTACAAATAAATCTTTGTTCTAGAAAGGTGTTCTTGGTTATTGGAAAATAATATCAGTTTAGTATTTGAAAAATTTTAGAAATAACAACTATAGAGTGTTAATTGTAACTTTTATAGCAACAGTTTAATAATTACAAAAAATAGCAAATTGTATTCTATATTTAAGTAAACTGTTGATATGCAAATATATATACAAAAAGATTTACTTCCCTTGCTTTACTCAAATATTTGAGTTAAATAAGGAATAATTATCTCATCTAATTAAATTCTCATAAATTACTCTTATTTAAATTAGTGGATTCCTTTTTTAAATCAAACTCAAATATGAAGATTATTATTTTCATGATCTTCAAAATTTTAAAATATCATTCTCTTATATCTCTAATTATTTTTTCTTGTTAGTTTTTTCATTTTTTTATTTTTTTAATTTTTTTCTTTATCATTTTTTCTTTCCACTTTATTTTCTCTCTTCTACTTCTCTTCTTTTTTTTCTTTTTTCATTTTTTATTTTTTTTATTTTTTCGTTTTTTTCCTTTTTCTTATATTTTTTTCGTTTTCTTTTTTATTTTTTTCGCTTTTGTTTTACACTTCTATTTTTAATTTCTATTTCTCTTTTTTTTTTCTTTTTCACTTTTTTTTTACTCTTCTATTTCTATTTTTTATTTTTAAAAGACAAATATCTATATCATATATACATATTCAAAAAATATACAAAATAAATAAACATACACATCTGCATATGTATTTACGGTAAAAAAACATACATATGCATCTGCATATGTATTTACAGTAATACATATGTGACTCACATGTATATATAAACATATAGGACCCAAAATCTCTATAACAAAAATGACAATTATATACATATACATATAGGTAGTAAAAAAATTCATATACATATCTTAAAACAGTAAAAGAAAACAAATAAGTACAAATGTTACCCTCTAAAATGATATAATATATACAGTTCAAAGATAAATTCAACACCGTATAAAATACATGTAGCTCTGCATATGTATTTACCGAATACATACCCGATCCATATGTATATTCTTATTTTATATGAGTCACCTTTGTATTTCGCAAATACATATGAAGATATATAGTATAGTTATATTTGTTACTGTTTAATATGAATATATTATATATTTCGTAAATACATATGAATGTTTTGTACTGTAAATATATATCCAGATTTGTATAGCTATGTATTTTATATGTTTTTTGAACATGTGTATGTGATATACATATTTGTATTTTCAAAAATAAAAGTTAGAGATGGAAGAGCAAAACAACGAAAAAGAAAAACAAAAAGAAAAATAAAAAAATGAAAAAAAGAGAAGTGAAAAAGAAAAAAAAAAAAGGAAGAAAGAGAAATAGAAGTGTAAAAATAAAAGAAAAAAAATAAAATAAAATAGAAAAAAATGAAAATAGAAAAAGAAAAAAAAAGATATGAGAAAGGCAAAAAAAAGAAAACGAAAAAGGAAAAAAAAGAGAAATAGAAGAGAGAAAATAAAGTGGAAAGAAAAAAATAAAAAAGAAAAAGAAATCAAAATAAAAAAATAAAATGAGAAAAAAATAAGATGAAAAAAAACTAACAAGAAAAAAGGTAGAAATATAAGAGATTGAAAGACATATTTTATTTTGAAATCTTGAAGATCATGAAGATAATTATCTTCAAATATGAAAAAGAAAAAAAATAAAACAAAAAGTAAAAAACTAAAAAATTGAAAACGAAAAAAAAAAAAGAAAGAAATAGAAGAGAGAAAATAAAAAAATCAAAATAAAATAAAATTAAAAATAAGATGAAAAAAAATGGGATAAAAGATATGACTATATTTGGGGGAGGTGAAATTGTGGAGTGAAAATAGGAAAATATAAAGTGGTGAGAGTAAAACATGCACTTGCCTAATTAATGAGTAAAATAATGTTACTCTTGCTATAAACTGTAATTTTTACAAAAATATTGCTATTTATTGCAATTATAGTCTTAAGTATGCTACTTTCTCTAATTTTTCTTTTGGTTATATGATGTTTGGTTCGATTTTGACCACAAAAACTATCATCAAAATAGTGGAATAATTCTCTATACATTTCTATAGGTGGAATTAATAGTTTAAAACTTACCTAATATGTTTAGATAAATGAGTCAATTCCCTAAATAGTCACTCAAGTTTTGAAAAATTTCTTTAAATATCATTTATGTTTTATTTTGGATCATAATATCACTCAATTATCACTTTTTTCCTCAAAAAATACGAAACATCTCAAAAATATTCTTTTCTTTTAATTGACATGTCATGTCATTAAAATCACATTTTTAAAATAATAAACCATTTAATTCATCAAACTCATTTAATCAAAATTATAACTATATTCTTTTTAAAAAATATACACTAGTTTAATTGTTATGCTTATGAATTCTTTACCATATTATTTTACATGCAACTTTAAATCTCTAGATAACTTATTTAATTTAGTGATATTATTTTCGTTAGAAAATAATTAATCTTTATATGCACTTATATATAAAAATCCGAGTGATCATCTAGGAAAATAATTCTGAAAAAATAACTCTAAAAAAAAGGATAAATACCTAGATATGAGAAATTCTCCTTGATAAATTAATGTCAAAAAAATAATTTTGATGAAATGAATTTGATGAGTTAATATGTTTATTATTTTTTAAAAAATTGATGGTTTACTGATATGGCATGCTAATTAGAGGAGGATGTGACTTTTGAGATATTTATTAATTTTTTTAGAAAAATATTGATAACTGAGTGATATTATTGTCTTACCAAAAATAAAGTGATTTTTATAAGTGACTCCAAAAACATGGTTAACAATCTAAGAAAATAACTTTAGAAAAAATAAAAAATTTAAAAAACAGTAAAAGATTTCTAAGCATGAAAATTCTTTCTTAATAAATTAATGTATTTTTTTTTTAAAGAAAAGAATAAGAATATAATTTTTTCCTAAATAAGTTTGATGAGTTAAATAGGTTTATTATTAAAAAGAATAGTTTAATGACATGACATCCCTATTAAAGAGACGTATGAGATATTTAGTTTTTCTTTATTTTGAGAATAATAGTGATAGTTGATTCATATTATTATCTCTAAAAAAATAAAAATAATTTTTGTAGGTAATTCAAAAAATATGAGTGACCATTCAGAAATATAACTCTTGAAAAAAATATATGTCGAGTTTTAGTACTGATAAAGTTTTTCTATGTACACAATTTTTTTTTTTAATAAACTAATGCATTTTTTCAAAAAACGAAAAATATATATATAATTATATTTTGATTAAATGAGTTTGATGAGTTAAGTAGGTTTAATATTTTTAAAAAAGAGGTTTTAATGACATAACATGCCAACTAACACTATGTAGAAGAAGATTTTTGAGGTGTTTAGTATTTTTTGAGAAAAAGAGTAATAGTTGAGTGATGTTGTAGTCTTAAATAAAATATAAGTGATATTTGAAAAAAAAATTAAAACTTGAGTGACTATTTAGAGAATTCGCTATTTATAACAAACATGTTGATAGAAAGGAACAAAAAATTGGCTCCAAAAAGAATATTTTGGAGCCAAATGAGTAAACGAGAGTTTAAAACTCACACACTTGATCTGAAGAATAAATGTTATTTTGTTTTACTGAAAAGGACCTAAAATGTCCTTTTTTTTTTTGTTTAAACCACCCGGTGTCTGGTACCTCCTTTTTAGGAATCCGACTATATTTGAATTCGCCCTATGTCGGGCCCCATTTGGGGGGAGAGTTCCCAACAGAGTGTTTGTCCATACCCAAGGTCGAACCCTCGACCTCTGGGTAGGTTGGGGCAGCCCCTTTCCGCTGCGCCACCACTGCTGTTGGTAACCTAAATGTCTTTCATTTATTGTAAATACTATTAGAATGTCCTCCATCTATCTTTTGACTCTATAATGCCCTTTACTTTTATATTTGAGCTTAATAATATTCTTCACATCTACCTTTGGACTTCAAAACGTCATTTATGTAAAGAAAATTTCACTAATGACGTGTAGGGGTGGCAATGGTGCAGTGTGATGCGGGTATTTTCTAAACCCGCAAATTTTAAAATTGCCCCGCACCGCATCCGCATCACCTTTAAACCCGCTCCACATTCATACTCGCACATATCCACACCGCACTGCCCCACATTTTTATTTTTTTGTTTTTTTGAAAATTTTGTAACTCCATTGAAAATCATAATATTTTCAAACTAGTAAATAGTAACAACCAATTTCTATTATATCACTTTTCACTAACAAATTGTCAAAAAAGTATCACGTGTACAAATAATGATCAAATATCAATTTTTTATCAAGATGAATAAAGAAATTAAAAAAGTTATAAAATTATTTATTTATAGTGTTATACATTTTATTTTAAGTATCATAAAATTTTAAGTGAAAAATACATATAATTTTAGGTAGATTTACAATAATAATACTAATTTTTAATCTCTTTTTTTGTTTAAACTCGAATATACCAGCAACCCGCACTGCATTATTTAAAAAAAAAAAAACCTACTTAAATCCGCCCCGCAATCATATAATCTAAAACCCGCACCGTCTCACATTGTTTAAAATTCACACCGCCCTATTGTCATCCCTAATGATGTGTCCCCACCATGTGGGGCTATATTGGGTATCGTTATTGTTCTACATATGTCCTAATTTTTAAATTTGCAAATTGATCTTAACTAGCATTAGCATACTGATTGCATGATAGTGTTTCTGCACAAGTAAAGTTTGTCTGACGCTAAGAGGAAAGTAAAATTTTGGTAGGAAATTAAACTTTTTTGTTAGTCTAGCTTTTCTTCCTTCTTGATTCTTACAGCTTTATGGCTGACATATTCTCTCTCATTTTTTTATCATAATTGTGTACTTGTGTTTACAAATAATTTTGTTCTAAACAATGTTAAGAGTTGTAAAATTATAGTATAACACAATATGGTGAACATTCTAATTAACAGATTTACATTAACTTACATAAAATAATGTACTATTTTGCATTCAAAATTTCTGAAGAATCTCTCTCACACACACTAACAATAAAGCATGTCACATTTTTTTTCACGTGTAACTTCACCCAAACTTCGCACTAGTATGATATTGTCTGCTTTGGGCCAAACCCTCATGCATTTATTTTTCGGTACTTCTCAAAAGGCCTCATACTAATGGAGTTGGGTAAGACTTTAAATATTGGACATTCTATTTCTCCAATGTGAGATTGCTTTGCTTTCCAACAATCCTCCCCTCAAGCCAAGACCACATCACTTGTAACCTCCCCTTCAACCATAATCCATTTGATCTTGCTAACCATCTTATACGGCTACTACCAACCAGTGGGACTCGCCGCTTGACCACCACTTGATCCATTTTATCTCGCTAACCATCTTGTACCGTCACTACCAACTAGTGGGACACGCTGCTTGACCACCACTTGTCAAGAAAACTTTCGACACAAGACATCAATCGTAGATCTCCAACTACTAGGTCACTTCACATGATCTGCCAAACACCTTGTACCGCCGTTATCACTCAACGGGACACGCCGCCTGACCACCACTCGCCAGGAAAACTTTCGACAAAAGGCACCACGTGCAGATCTCCCAATCTTATTGTCACACTGAGAACTTCTCACATTGTTATCACACCAAGAACTTCTCACAGAACGCAGTTCACTACTCCAACATATCCGAACCTTACTCTGATACCATTTGTTGGGATCACGTGTAACTTTATCCAAACTCCGCACTAGTATGATATTGTTTGCTTTGGACCAAGCCTTCACGGATTTGTTTTTGGGCACCTCCCAAAATACCTCATACTAATGAAGTTGGGTGAGACTTTAAATATTGGACATTCTTCCTCTATTTCTCCAATGTGGGATTGTTTTGCTTCCCAATAATGGCTAACCTTGAAATTTAATTTATGCATGAATGTTAACATCCATCAGACTTCTCCGCTTCATCTGATTGAACTTCTACTGAAAATTTTAGGAACTTTCTTAGTGAAAATCAATTTCTTATTTGTCCGCTGCAAAATGTACACGAAGTGCTCATTTAATTTCTATGTAGTATTTTGATACTTGATTATGTTCGTCAAATCTTCCTACAATTATTGCTTTATAACGAGATTTTCGTATAAAAGATCTACTAGCTTCGACTCCTATGGTTATATATATAAATGCATTTTTGATTTTTTTAATTAATTAAATGGGGATCAATGGAAAGTTGACAGTCATTAGTAATTTTTTTTTTTAGTATTTAGTATTAGGACTGTTATATAAGGGATATTTTGGAGTTCAAAGGTAGATATGAAGGGCATTATAAAGCCCAAAGATGAATATAAAGGACATTTTAGACTCTAGAGTCAAAAGATGAATGAAGGACATTCTTATATCATTTTCAATATATGAAGGATTTTTTTAAGTCCTTTTTCATTTGTTTTGTCTTTGCAAGTTATTTTGACCAACACTCATTTATTTGAATTTAAGAAAAGTCTGAATTTTAATTTCAATTTTAGTTATTAAGTTTGTTTGTTTAAAGGTTAAGAATCATTCCAAATCTCAATTATTAAATATTTTTCTCATATAAAAATATTTAAGTGAATAGATCTAAATAATTAAAATTTATGTAAAGATAATATTTACTCCTATTCCATCTTTTCAACTGCCTCCACTGTTATCATTAAAATACTATGCATCACCCACAACTACCATCGTGATCATTATAAATAACCATTATCATTATTAACCGTCATTTAGTTACCATCATCATCACCTATTACAGCTTGTTTGGATAGCGGTTTTCCATGGTATGGTATGGTATGATATGGTACTATTCCATGATTTGATAACCATGGAATCCTTCAATTCCTTGAACCATCAAATTGGTGGTGTGCCATGGTTTCCTCTTCTTTTTTTTTTCAACTATGCCTTTATATAATTTTCTCTAATCCAATTTTATCCTTCACTACTTCTTAATCAAATAGTAGCTATTTCTATTTGGAAGCTTGAACTCAGGTGGATACCTTGAAAAGAACTACGAACAATAATACTAAATGGTGGAAGAGGAAGATATTCTACCTTGGTCAAGTGATATATTATGAAAGAGAAATAATAATACTAAATTGGGGAGATTACACACGACCCAAAGACGGAGGTGCTGAAGAGCAAGATTCCAGTTTATTGCATTACTGGAATTGCTTCAAAGAAGCAGTTTATTGCTCTGCTTGTTTGTTTTCTGTACACAGGCAAGGCTTTAGAAGAAATAACCTACACAGATTGAATTTAAAATTTATAATAATCGGGATTATTTTAGTAAAATTACCCTTTACGATACAATACCATACCATCAAACCAAACAAAAAAACTATTATTAAACCACAGTGAACGATACAATCAATCCAAATAAGATACTATACCATATCATACTGTACCATACCATACTGAACAATATATTATAAAACCATGGCAAACTATCATCCAAACAAGTTGTTACTCAATCACTATTGATTATAATCACAATTATTAATCATCATTGTCAGTCATTGCTCCACTTTCAATTATTACTATCATCCACCATAATAATTAACCTCCATTATCAATCACCGAAATTAATCATCATTATTAGCCTATCACAACTAACATGTATTATGTACCCACAACTATTATCATCAACCATCAACACTACTTAGTCGGCACCCACAACCATAACTATTAGCCATCGCCACCACCAGAGTCTGCTCTTGGGTAAAACCAATGAAGCAAAGGCTTTAGACTCCCAATTCTTTGGTCCTATTTTTGAATAATAATAAGGGCAAATGTACAAATATACTCCTAAACTTTAATAAATGGTATAGATATATCCTTCGTTATACTTTCGGTATATATATGCCTTTGCCGTTAATGAAAAGGTACAAATATACCCTTATCACTAACGGTAAGGGCATATGTGTACCCCAAAGTATGATAAAGGATATACACGTACCATTTTTCATTGTTTGAGGGTATATTTGTCCCTTTTTTATTTTTATTTTTTTATTTCAAATAATCAATCCAAACCTACTAATCGACCCATTAAACCAACTACCCACCCAATCTATTTTAAAACCCAAGAGACGCCTATCTAACACACACGTTTTTTTCACACCTATAACGATATTACTCAATTTGATCCATTAATTTATCATGTTTATTTTTTTCATGCCCTTGCACAAGTATTCTATTCGTGCCATTTTAATTATATATTTTGAGAACTAAATATATCAAAAAGAACTATGTATGAGGCTGTAGTTGAAAATCATTACAAATTTTTGTTTTGTATTAAAAGTTAGCTTGAATATTTTTCAAGTTAAAGTGATTGTTGATTTAAAATGAAGGAAGGTTTAACTAAATAATCATCTAACAAGCGGCAAGAAAAAAATAATCATAAAAATCAAAATGAAATAATTTTAACAAAAAGAATAAGTGTGAAAATAAAAATATGTAATAAAAAGAAACTATTAATTGTCATGGTAATAATTTCATTTCACGAAAAAAATTAAAATATCAAAAGAGTCCTTGAGAGGACTACCAAAATTTCAAGATCTCGTCATATTGTATAATGTTGGCACGAAATTACATGTTATGATTTATATTCTTTAATATAAACATTGGTCCATAAGTTTAAATTTTTCAATAATAAAAATCTATAATTTTAAATTTTACAAAAATAGACTCATGTTTGAAGTGAAAATATTGTCATCAAATAATACTTAGTCATTACTATTATTAATTTATCGTATTAATTAATCTTTGTAAAATTATATATATATATTAGAAAATAAAAATATATAATTTATTTTATATTAAATATTATTAATTTTTTAATACATAAATGACTTATAATAATTAATTAGAGATGATATAGTAAAATCACGGAGTAAGTAGCTGATGAAGCAGGCATGTCGATGGAGAGTTGCCTATTTCCCTGGTTTTTCCCTCTTATTAGATAGTAAGATTATGCATATATTAAAATTATACCGCTATAAATGGTAAAAAATTTTAATTATAGTATATTTTGGTTAATTTTTCTTTTACGAATTCACACCATAAAAAACTTCTTGAAAACTTTATAAACAAATGTGAAGACTTTAAGAATGAATTAACTACAAGGATAATATAATAAAAATTTAATCAAAACTTTTTTGATTTAGTATAATGAACAATTAATATAAAATAATTATTTTTAATAAAACGATCAACTAATATGAAACGGAGAAAGTAAATTATAAAAATGAAATAGGTACAAATATACCCTCGACTTTTGATAAATGGTATAAATATACCCTTCGTCATATTTTGGGTGCAAATATACCTTATCACTAACGGCTGAACACGATTGTGACACGTATCCCGTCGTTAGTAATAAGGGTATATTTGTACCTTTTCATTAACGGCAAGGGTATATTTGTACTCAAAGTATGACGGAGGATATATTTATACCATTTATCAAAGTTCGAGGGTATATTTGTACCTTTGCCTTAATAATAATAATAGGTTTATAAATTGATTTTAAATAAATAAATATTTAAATTTAAATTAAAAGAAACTACAAAAGAAATTTGTACAATCAAAGTTTATGAAAAATATTTTAGATTTTTTATTTGGTGTAAAAATTAAGATCGTCGGGTGAGAGAAACATGAAAAAATCATTATATTAATCACGAAAGTTTTTTAAAGCATAATGTTACTCAGATTTTAATAGTTTAGATTTACTTTTAATAGAATTAAAAATGTGAAGGACAATGATATAAATAGAAGATAATTTTTTACTATAATAAATCAGATAAAAAAATTTAATTATTTTCAAATGCTTATATTTAAGGTCTCTAAAATGTTTAAGGCCTCTCAATATAATTTAGCTTTAGATTATGAAATTGATTGATCCGCCCTGATCGCCACCAATTATAATACAATATTTCTTTAAAATATTTTGTTAGATATAATATAAATTAATTAGTTTTTATATGAAATTTATATTCATAAGGATAACTTAGAAAGTTAAGGGTGTATTTTGCATGAAGGAAAATATATCTCATAAAAATAAGTGAATTTCTTATTTATTTTCTTGTGTTTGATATTTAGAAAAAATATATTATCCTAAAAATAAAATGTTTATATATAATCTAGCTAAATGCTATATTAAAAATAAAATATTTATATATAATCTAGATAAATGCTATATGAGGTGAGGAGAGTTCTGGGTGGTGGGGGTAAAAACTACAAGTGTGTATGGATAGTAAGAAGAACACAATATGAAACGACACTTGTGCAACTCTTCTTCTCTATTTTCAGAAGGAAGGTTATTTTCTTCATTTTTCTTTAACGAAATTGCTTTCCCATAGAAAATTCTTTCTAAAACTTTTGACTAATCCAACTTGGAAAAATTAGATGTCTTTCTCCATACTAACAACACCTTAACTTTTATTTTTAGTGCATTTAAAAAAGCATATATTTTTTTTTGACAACTCTTTATTTTTAACTTTCATGCAATGTGTTTAAAATGATTCTTCAAGAATATCAAATTGAACAGTTTTGGTTCTTTGCTTCTCAAGTGAGTAGTGTAGTGTATGATGACACACAAAATGGAAGGGAAGAATAATAGTAGTGTAGTAGTAATTGTTGAAAAGAATGGTGTAGTAGTAATTATTAGTGGTGGAATAATGTTGTGCAGTGGATGCACTAGAGGCTATTCATGGAAGCCTGGAAGATCCAATGGGTTATCTGAGGAATTGGGAAAAGGAGAAAGATCCATGCACTTCTTGGTCTTTTGTTTACTGCTTTCAAAATGAAACTGAAGGTTATCAGCATGTTCAAGAATTGTACGTATAACGTAACCCATATTAGTTACTTTCATTCAATAACTGAGTTTATATAGTAGTAGTAGTATAATTTTAATTTGTTTGTTTCATGTGGAGGGACTTGCATGCAGGCGTCTGATGAACTTGTCATTATCTGGTACACTTGCTCCTGAACTTGGCCAACTTAAACATATGGAAACTTTGTCAGTCCCTTCCTCCCTACAATTATACACTATAACACTCATTTGTTTCATAATTATTCATCGCTAATTTTGGTGATGATGTTTAGTGGACGTTTGGCCATGTTTCATTCTCAAATTTGAAAAAAAAAAAGTACTATTAGTTTCTTTTTAAGTGTGGTGTACGGGGATACCTACCACCTCTCACCAACAACAAGTATCTAACAATAAAAAAATGGTAGTTTTTGTTTCCAAGATGAAAAATGATATTTGCAAATTGAAGTTGTGTTTGCCTGTGAAGACAGATTGGAGTTGCTTTCATATTTATGAATAATTTGGATTGAAAAAAGTAAAACAACTTTTTGTTGTTTTCTAAATCTTAAAAATTAAGTTGAATTCTGAAATATTTCAAAATTTTATGATCAAATGTGCTTCCCAGAGTCCAACTCCGATAAAAAGTAAAATATTTTCATGTTCAAACGCCCTTTTCATATTTGAGAACCTTGTGCTATGAGTAAACTGACTTTGAGATAAATTATTGTTTCAACCTTGGGATTCATTATTATTAGGCCCGAGACACAAGTATAGCAATATGGATGTCTACGAATCCATATGTAATTTTGGTAATCATGTAGATTACTGGTGATAATGATACCATTTTATTTTTTGAAGGAATTTCATGTGGAACAGCATTAGCGGCAGTATACCTAAGGAGATTGGCAACATAATTGCTTTGAGGCTACTGTATGTCTCTCTTCATTTTCATTCTAGTCAGTCTTAATAGATCGAACCCCCTTTTTTGTTTGATATTATGACTTGAAAGAATCAATAGGTGTGGACAAACCTATGGCCTCCCCTAAACTCATTTTTCGTAGTGAATGTTCTTAAGAGGAGGTCGTTGTGCCACTGAAGATTGCTTCCAGTGATCGAGAAATGAAAAAATTACAGAAAACATAAGTGTTTGAAATGTTAATTTGACAGTGTATTTTATACTTTGTATGTTTTGTAATTGACGAAATGTTAAAAAGTTAGTTTGATAGAGGTTATAAAAAGTTACTCCCTCCATTCCAATTTGTGTGTCATAATTTGACTGGACGAGAGGTTTAAAAAAAGTATAAAAGACTTTTGAATCTTGTGATTCTAAATTAAAGATGTGTGTAACATACCAAAATGCTCTTTGATCTTGTGGTCTTGAATATGCCATGTAGGATCGTTTCAAAGGGTATGGTACAGAGGCTTGAGAAGGTGGGCAATCCTTCGGTGAAACCTAATGAGATTGATTTAAAGAGTTATCGAATATTGAAAGTGACATTCTGTTTCGAATAGACTAAAGAAGAAATTAAGACACAAATTGAAATGAGGGGAGTTGTTTGGTAGAGAAAACCAGGGGTTGTTTTCAAACATTATGTGAAATCCCAACATGGGGTGAGTGTCATATAAGTAAAAGGAGGGCAGTGAATAGAATTTTTCAATGTCAACCAATTGCTAGTCAATTTGTAGAAGGCAGAACAAAGTGATGGTACATAGTTTTGTTCCATGTAAGGCAAATAGGATGATTTTCAGCTACTTCAGGTCCTGTCTGCTGGGTAATTTTTTTGGAAAATAAAAACAATGGTTCGAAGTTAATGACTTATTTACTGTCAGGAGTTTCTGGTGTAATGTCTACAGAACTAGTATACCAACTACTTGAACTCATCAGATGGAAGTTTTATATATCTTACGTAACACTAGTGACTGCTGCAGGGATTGACTGATATTCCATCGAAATTGTCTTTATTGAGAAATGAAGCTCTCCTATGGTCACTATCCCTGTAAAAAGTCTTTAACATTTCTGAATCCTAGCTTCAACTGAAGCCCGAATATGCGTGTGCCTCACTGTTTACAATCACTACTGTTGCTTAGAGATGTTTTATCTGAAGATATCTAATATATAATTTGCGTATAGTTTGCATATATGGATTGTGCACATCCATGAGGAACTCCACTCCATCTACCATTCTTCTGTTCTTGCAGGCTTTTGAGTGGAAATCAATTATCAGGTCCTTTACCAGAAGAACTCGGTTATCTTCCTAACTTGAATAAATTTCAGTTGGACTTAAATGGTATATCAGGGCCAATACCAAAATCATTTGCAAACTTGCCAAAAGTTGCACATTTGTGAGTTCTCTACTGATTGTGATGGTATGGAGATGTTTCATTTCTGTATTAATCATTCTTGTCCTGGATGCAGCCATATGAATAACAATTCAATAAGCGGTCAAATTCCTCCAGAGCTGTCTGTTTTACCTCGGCTTCAACATTTGTAAGAATCACTTAACCTACAATATATTAATACTATTTGAAAAGAACTTTTCCTCTGTGACTTTGATGTTTGGATTTACTTGGATGTAAATTATTTCAGCCTTCTGGACAACAACAATTTATCGGGTTACCTTCCACCAGAGCTTGCACTGATGCCGAACTTAACAATTCTGTATATTGCCTTTGAACTCTTAAGTTTTTGCTGTTTCAATATGTCTAGTTTCTCAACAAATTAATGTCATTTCAGCATTAATAAACAGACTCTAACAACTCTTCTCCCCCACAATAACAACTTTTGCAGTCAACTTGACAATAATAACTTTGAAGGCTCTGTGGTTCCGGCTTCGTACAGTAATATGACCAAACTCTTGAAGTTGTAAGTTACTAATCTCTTGGATTTTGTTGGTTTATGTCCCCTTTCCTGTCTGGTGATATGCAGGCCCATTTTCACCAAGCAAGAATAAAGAATTCTAAAGGATGTTTGTCATCACTCGAGGTTAAAGACTGTATTTATCCCAAACTTTGATCAGAAAACAAGTCCCCTGTGAATATTCAGAAATAATTATATTCTCCCTTGTGTTGTGCCCTTGGTCAGGCATTAGAATAATAAAAGAGGATGAACAAAATGTTTTCTCTATAATCATCAATGTATTCCCAATAAGGGTTTCCCATTCCCACTCCTCACAAGAAATGAGAAAGGCTATAGAAGTATTTTCATTATTTTGATTGAAAAAGGTAAGGCTAGAGCAGTATTTTCATTCTTAGGCCCTTTTGACATAAGATGGAGTAACAGTCTAAAGAAAGTGGTTAAGATTGTCGGAGGAACTCTATATTATTTTATGAAGCTTACAATGTGGTCATGCTGTGATTATATTCACCATTCATTGATGAATATTACTTGATGTTATTTCATCAAACCTGCAGGAGTCTTAGGAACTGCAACTTGCAAGGACCAGTTCCTGACCTGAGCACAATACCACATCTTCTTTACTTGTACGCATACTTCATTGAAAAATTCATCTGTCATGTTAAACCTCATTTTGAAGCTTATGTTCTTGTTGTTCTAATCTCTTGATAATGTTGATATCTGCTCAGTTCTGCTTAATAATTCTTTTATGCCTGATGAAGTTGAACTCATCTGCCAATCAATTTATGCTGAATATACAAAGTTAAATTCACAACAGTGGCAATTCATCAGATATAATTTTCTCATGTCACAGAGACCTTAGCAGAAACCAACTGACGGGAAATATACCGACCAATAAGCTGTCTGATAATATCACAACCATGTAAGTTCCTGGTTTTTAAGTACGAATTAGCTGAAATCTTTCCTGATTGATTCACCCATCTTCCTTCCTCTTCCCCCCTCCCTCTCCCCCAGTCTCTATCGATATTTGTGGATAGGTGGTTGAATGGACATTAGTGTCTTAACATACACTCTTTTCTTTTTCATGTTTGAGTAACTCAGTTGGTATCAGACTCTCAATAGTGAACTAACTACTTTCACGATGATTGCAGCATTCTGTCAGGAAACATGCTTAATGGCTCTATCCCTTCGAACTTTTCTGTCCTTCCAAGGCTGCAGAGGCTGTAAGGAGCTTCATTTGCTCAATCTTTGTTTCTTGATCCTCTGTCCGTTTCAAATTTCATTTTGATACTCTAATAAATGCAGTATTGACACTACCTTTCCCTTTAAATTATTTTTCTTGTAGGTCACTCAACAATAATAGGTTAAGTGGTTTTGTTCCAACTACCATTTGGGAGAATAGGACATTTGTCCCAGGCGCAAAACTTAGATTGTAAGAGTCTCATTTATACATTTTCCTCTTATCAGTACTTTATTTTTCATGTTTCTGTTGTCTGCTGCCCTCAATCGATTAGTTAGTAAAACTTATTCACTATAAGATACAGAGAGAGCTTTTTGTAGAGAATCAAGCCAAATTTGTGTGCCTATTTCATTTTTGTAGCTAGTCAGTCCACATGTAGTTTTGGATATTCAAAGAGGGTATCCTGGAAAATGAAAGTACAGACAACGAATAATGTGTTCATTGGCTGCATGGGTTTTCTATCCTATACAGTTAAAATATAACAAGGTTTAATATATCTGGAGTTTTGTTTTGTTCGAGGTAATATAGCATGTATCTTTCGTCTTTCTAAACCATTCCATGTCTTGACTAAAAAGGGCCTTTCAGATGTTAACGTATCAGATTGCCAGGCTTATCCAGTTGTTCTCCTTTTTGCAGGAATTTTCAACGTAATTATCTCTCAGATATTTCGAGTATTCCTAATCCTCCTCCAAATGTTGATATGATGTAAGACCTTATTTCTGGTAGTCTTGTTCAATACATATTTGTGGACTTACTTTCAGTTCCCGGCTTTTTTAAAAGCTTTAAATCACAAAGTAATTCTGTAGAGTCTTTAGTTTCTAGTTCAGATTTCTGTGATTAAACAGAATACCTATCACGAAGAGATCTCAGGAAGACTTGCTATAGATTATACCCATGACAATAGATGGGGAGTTTTGTAACACTGCCTTCGTTCGCTGTTTTCCTGCTAAACACTTTCCATTCTATAGAGATTTACTCCGGGCAACCATTGATTATGATAGAGTAGTGAGCCAACACAGTTTCAGCTTCTTTACTTTCTGTCGTTGTTTCAGAACTTCTTTTCTTGTCAGAAGATGGGTAGTTTTCTGCTAGCAGTGCACTTTATTTGGAACTCGAAAACAATGGGGTCAAATTTATATATGTGAATTTCTTTCCATGTGATATTGCGGTATGGGTCTAAAGGGTTCACGTTGCGTAGGATTAAGACAAAATACTTAAGAGTGCAAGTTCAATGATGAGGCAGATGTGAAAGTGAGGATTGATACTCGAGTCATCTCCATGAGAGGAAGTTTCAAGTATCTTGAGTCTATAATTCAAGGAAATGGTGAGATTGATGATGATGTTATACATAGTATTGAAGCCGGGTGGATTTACACTAGTTTCAAGTATTTTGGGTGGAATCAGTTTTTAATTGAATTTTAATTTATTAGTAGATTTTTTGGGAAAAAAGTAAGAAATGAGTAGTCCATGAAAATGTGTCTTTTTAGGTTGTGTGATTTTTGTGTTAATATACTCAAGGTTTAGTGATTTTTGTTTTAGAAATAATAATTAAGAGAGTATTGTGGGAAAAAAAATGATATTTATTGACTATATGTGAAATTTATCCATAAATCATGGGTTATAGTTTTTGTTTTAACCCATTTACTGGTACTTTAACGTGCAAATATTTTCAATGGCATAAAATCCCTACTCACGTTTTGCTTATCAGTCATTTATATTTCTGATCAAGTATTCACTAAATGTGACACTTTGACTGAATAACTTTCAGGCTCTATGGCAATCCTGTTTGTGGAAATGCAAATGAACGTCAGATTACCCAATTTTGTAAATCAAGAGACGGAGGTGAAGAGTATGGAGGCGTGAACAACTCTATTGCAAGTTGTGCAGCCCAGCCGCCTTGCAACCAGGATTTCGAATATGTCCCAGCATTAAAAGATGGCTGCTATTGTGCGGCGCCTTTTGGAGTTGGTTTGCGTTTAAGAAGCCCTAGCATTTCAGACTTTCCACCACATTATAATGACTTTGAACAGTGGATAACAAAAAGTGTTAACTTGAATGATTATCAACTGCACATTGATTCGGTCGCGTGGCAAATCGGTCCTAGGCTTAGGTTGTTTTTGAAGTTCTTCCCTCCACGTTCAAATGATTCTGGAACCAATGCTTTTGGCAAATTTAATGACAGCGAGATAGAACGGATTGCAAACAAGTTTGCCATCTTTAATCTTACTGGAAGTGAAATCTTTGGCCCATATGACCTGCTCAATTTCACCGCCATGGGATATAGTTCTGGTATGTCTTCAAATCCATTATGTGCTTGCATAAGTAGGATATAATCTGTAACATTACTGGCAGATCAGACATATTAAAATGTGGACATTTTCAGCTGTAGCTCTGTAATGATTTCTGGAGGAATTTAAAGTAAAGCCAATGTGAATAATAATAATTAAAAAAACCGTGAATCTCGTTTGTCTTTTTACAACTTAGGTCATGCACTCATGAGAGTGCAAACACAAATTTTGTAGAACTTGCTTCTTCAGTTCATATTTTGCGTTTAATGCCAAATATTGGATACTTTTAAACTAGACTAGAAGTCTGGAACTCTTGTGTGCCCGCATGACTATTTGTTCTTTTGTTGATCTCGAATATGATTATTGTTATTATTTTTTATCTTTAGCGGTCATGCTCGGATAAAAATTCTCTTTCCCATTGCACTCCATTTCGTTTTTGAAAATGTCTATTTAAATCGTTTATCTAGTGATATAGAACATAGTCTTTTTTGATGTCATTGAAGTATACGAGTATGAAAACTCAATGAAATTGTTTAGATATCATGCCTGTGGTGAAGCTTAACATCCTCATAGACAGGGTAACCTGATAAAGACACTAGTGATATCTTAGATACTCAATAGGGTCTAGAGACTAAATTGACTGCATTACGATAAGTTCTTGATTTAGTAAAATCTTAGGTGAACCATATGGTATTTTCAAAGTATGTTAACATCCCCATTCAGAAATTCAATATGAATTGCCTACTTTTGTTTTATTTTTGGTGTAACGAAGAATTTGTTAATGACGCAGAATCTGTGTGAAGAAGCCTTGTAGAATTTTTGTAAGAAGGACAAGGATTTACTTGTTATTTTTTCTTTTTGAGATGTCTCATCAGACAGTCTTTGTTCTGAATAGAAATATATCATTGTTGCTCTTCTCTTCTCCTTCTTTCTGCTTTCTCAAGGTCAAATAACGAATCTTTTCCTTCTTGCAGTCCTTTTTCCCTTGTTGGAAGGAGGGGGAAGCAGAAAAAGCAGAGGCACTGTGGTTGGAATTGTTTTAGGGTCCATATGTGCTGCAGCTGTACTTCTTGTGGCCATAATATTCGTGTTGCTTAAAATGCATCCAAGGTCCCATATGTCAAAAGATCAATCTAGTGAGTTAATCTTCAATTGTTGTGTGCAACTTTTCCTCAGCGACGGGGAGCTTCTTCTCCATTTCTTTCACTCACCCCATTAGGACCTGCTGGTTTATGCTAAAATTTTCAATGAATATCTAATGTTGAGTAATTGAATCTTCTTTGGCATTGATGTCTTTCTTGCTTAAACAACTTACCCAAGACTACGTGGAACTCCTAGTGATATTCCTTTCATTTCTTTTGTAGTATCAAAATATCCAATGCGAATAGAAGGTGTTAAGGCCTTGGGCTTTAAGGAATTAGAGGTAGCAACTAACAGTTTTAGCAGTACTACTGAAATTGGCCAAGGAGGCTATGGGAAGGTCTACAAAGGCAGTTTGGCAGACGGTACAACAGTGGCAATAAAACGTGCACAACAAGGCTCACTACAGGGGGAAAAAGAGTTCTATACTGAGATAGAATTGCTGTCACGTGTGCATCATCGAAATCTGGTTTCATTGGTGGGATACTGTAATGAAGGAAGTGAACAGGTAAGATTCTCCAAACTGCAAAAATGATACACACACGCACCCAAGTCCATGTTGCTATAACAAATCAGCAATCGTTGTGGCTATGAATCCTCTTTTCGTGGGAGAACTAAGCATTTTGATGTGAAATATCACTTCATTTGGAAAGTAGCTGATGAAAGAACTGTGAATAGATATTGTGTGTGACAAATGACCAAGCATCAGATATATTTACAAAGTTTCTTCCTTAGGCTAAGCATGAATTTTTCAGGTTGCAGTGGAGAGTGTGTGATTTTGAATTAAAGGGGAGTTTCAGTTGAACTGATTCTAAAGTCCTTGTCAGTACTTTTAGGAGTTTTTTACATTTTCATTTACTAGCTTTAGGAGTCCTAATTAGTTGAAGTCAGTCAGTTAGCAGGCCAGAGGAAGAGTAATTTCTTAAATGTATTAAAACATACCCAAGGGTTAGACCCACTTTTTATAAGGCCAATGGAATCTTATGCTCAAAATCCTGATTTAAGTAGTCATTTATTTGGTACCACTCATCCACGAACGCATATTTTGTGGCTAACTGATATTGCCCATCATCATTTAGTTATTGCATTTATTTTTCTCCTTGCTGGTCATGTGTGTAGAACCTATTTCAGGATTGGGCACTGCATGAAAGATCTTTTAGATGCCCATATTACTCCGGGGACGATTGGGGCGTGGACATAGGGTCTTTCTGACACAATCAACAATTCACTTCACTCGGTCATCTCTCCTAGATAATGATTATGGCCCCAAACCCGAGTGAATAGCGAGTCAGTCTACAATACTTAGATCACTGAATATTAAGTTCAAACAACATTCGTGTCTATGAGCAGCTCATCAGTTACACTCCTCTTGTATTTGCGTAGTCTGGTCTCATTAGTGAAATGCTTATCTTCTGAAAAAGTAATCAAATTAAAAAAAAAAAAAAAAAAAGATAAAAGGATAAAAATGGATATTATGTTTTGTGGTTTTTCATTCTACTTTTGTAATAGCTGGTTATGTTTGCATGCAGATGTTGGTTTATGAGTTCATGCCAAATGGTTCCTTACATGATCTTCTCTCTGGTATGTGGTGTATCCTTCCTTTGTATTTGGTGTCATTTTTACTTCCTTCTGTCAAAATCAAGCATATTTATTCTCCTCTTCACTTTTTTCTCCTGGTGTTTTATTTCTTGTGCCAAATAGAGGGTGAAAGATACGTCGTTCTAGCAAAGAATGCTTGTATAGATGAAAGTGAATCTAATCGCTCAGAGAGAGCCTTTTATTTTTCTGAAGTTTTTACTTCAGTTTGACTCCTGAATTTCGATGGTTCACTATTAGTTTTCCTACTTCTTCACTTGTGTGGTCATCATCATGTTTATCATGTGGAACTTTATATTCATATTTTGGAAGTTCATATTCTTAATTTTAATCATGTGCGAGTTCCAATATGAATATCAAACAGGTATCTCCGATATAAGGCTATTGAAGATTTTACTTATTTTACAGCTAGATATGGGCAACGTCTGAGTCTTGGAACAAGGTTACACATTGCTTTAGGTGCTGCCAGGGGCATCCTCTACCTCCATACTGAAGCTGATCCTCCAATAATCCATCGCGACATCAAGGCAAATAACATACTGTTAGATTCTAAATTCACCGCAAAAGTCTCTGATTTTGGAATCTCAAGGCTTGCACCATTACCTGATGCTGAAACGAGTGGACATGTATCAACTGTAGTGAAAGGAACTCCTGTAAGGCTTTACTTATCTTATATATTCTTCAAAATCAATGATAAAAATTGCTGAGAGAGGGAGAACTTTTCTATATTCGTTCTAACTTATGCATGAAATTGTCTAATTAAATGGCTTAAATCTCCTATTAAATAATTAATCAGCAGTGTAATATATTCATCTTCTTAAGCACTTCAATAATGGATGGTTGACCTTCTTTCACCCTTTCTTGTGTTCCCCTCCTCCATCAACCATTGCAGAATTTTATGTCTTAACATGTTGTTAGTTCAGTGACATACTTAAGACACATTTGAAAGGTGGTTACATACTGATATTTGATGATGCAACAAACAATGAAATTACTCGGTGTCAACTGTATCATGTGAGGCACATCCAGCACTGGAAAAGTTCCCTCTTTAGAAGTGTCAATGTTTTGGTAGCCATCTAATATCATGTTTCTCAGAATCTGGTGATTAAACCTGTCTTTCCTAAAACAATATTTGTCACGGTTAAGGCTGCTTGTCTACGGTCAATAGTAAATTTGATCATGAATACACATCCTGTATTTCAATATTGGTTTTTACCTTCTCAATTATTAATCTCCTTGCTTTTTCTAAGATAGCTGACAGTTGCCAAAATTTGGTACTCGTGTAGGGCTACCTCGATCCGGAGTACTTCTTCACTCACAAGTTGACAGAGAAAAGTGATGTTTATAGCCTTGGTATTGTATTTCTCGAGCTTTTAACAGGGATGCGACCTATATCTCAGGGAAGGAACATCGTCCGAGAGGTACTCAATTCTTTTTTTTCCCCTTAAGTGATCTTAGTGTTTCACTTTGTTATGAAGACGGAAACATTAGATAGCTCCTCTAGATATATTCAGCATCTGCTAATGGATCTGAACTAAGCGGTAGAGGTCATTTGCTTTAGGTGAGTTTCAATTCTTTTATTGCTTTAATAAGAATCTCAATAAATTCCCATATGATCTAAAAAAAAGGGCAGCCCGGTGCACTAAAGCTACCGCTATGTGTGGTGTCCGGGGAAGGGCCCCACCACAAGGGTGTATCGTACGCAGCCTTACTTTCGCATTTCTGCCAGAGCCTATTTCCAAGGCTTGAACCCATGACCTCCTGGTCACATGGAGGTAACTTTACCAGTTACTCCAAGGCTCCCCTTCAAATTCCCATATGAACTATTTTATGAAATTGAGATACAGCATATGAATCAGTATAATTGCTGGCGCCATTACTCTAGTTCATGGCCATTCGAGCTGAACTTTCTCATATATTGTTTTGCATGGAAGTATCTTATCTTACCATATAAAACGGTTAGTAATGAAGTAAAGAAGCTGTTATACCCCAAACCTTTTCGCTTACTGTAGAATGTTTAGGCTGAGTTCGCGAAGTTGGATGCTTCGACATAAAGTGGTAAGATAGCTAGAAATTGAGATCAACTTTAATAACATGCCCCCAGTCTTAGTAGCATCCAGTAAGGGGTCATTTGGTAGGTGTTTAAGAATAGTATTGACTAAGGTGTATCAGTAATATTGGACTTAGTAATGCTGGATTATCTTTTAATCTACTGTTGGTTTGTTGAATTAAATGAATAGGGTGTATTAGAATAGTAGTGTACCCGCCTACCCGGTATGGTTAATGCCATGGATAATGTGTAATAGTTTTGAATGGAGGACTTTAATTTGCAACCAAACATTGTATTAAAATTTAGTATCACTACTATTCCTATACACCCAACCAAATGGCCCCCAAGGGTTTGACCTAGATGAATTTGTGAAGTCCTCGATGTTTAAGCTGATCCTCAACTAGTATTTGCCATCCTAGAAGACGAGAATTACAGAAGATCGGACTACAATATCAACACGTCTATTTTTTTTTTTACGTGAATCAGGCATTGACTTCTCATTTCTTGGAATTAAATTAAACCTCAACCTAAGTTCAGGAAAAACTATAGTCAGAAAACACTATTGGACTCTCCAAGTGGTTTTAAAAAGTGTCATTCATTTTGAAACGAAGGGAATAAAAAAATTCATGTACTTTTCTTTTCTTTTCTTTTTTTTAAACTAATGGCAGGTGAATGCAGCATGCCAATCAGGGATGATGTCTTCTATAATAGACAGGAATATCGGTACTCCATATTCCTCAGACTGTGTGAAGAAATTTCTGGATTTGGCCCTCAGGTGTTCAGTTGATGAACAAAAGGATAGACCTTTAATGCTGGAGGTGGTGAGAGAGTTAGAGAACATCACTTCCACGGTTCCAGCTGCATTCGACAATAATATTATTGCATCCGATGTAGATGTTTCCACGTCTGGAATGTCATCATCGCCATCAACTTCAACTTATTCGAGACACACTACCACCTACACGACTATGGAAGGAATTGAGCTTGTGAGCGGTGTCATTCCCTCCATCAGGCCTCGTTGATGCCTTTTAGAACTTGCTATATACCTTTTATTTACCAGCAGGTTAATGGTCGGATTGTGAAGTATTACAAGTTCAGTATTTAATCTGCAGGTATGTAAATATATAACAAGGCTGAATCAACTCTGAAAGCTCAAAAAAGACTTGTTTGTTGTTCCATTAGATATGCATTCTCGTTTATGAACTTGATAAATTATGAATTTAAGTAATGTACGTGGTCAGTGCAAACAATTTTTACTTCAGGTCATTTTTACCTACTGTCTACTGGCCCTCTACTTTCTATTTCTATCATTTTTAGGAAAAGACATCGTTTTCACCTCAAACTATATTTGAAAAGTCGCATCCACACCTAAACTATAACTATAAAAAAAATGATACTTTTTACACCAGACATTACACCACTTGTGTGGTGTTTTACACGCGCTGCCACGTAAGCACCACATCAGCATAATCCGAAAAAATAATAAATTTATTACTTTCATAATTTTTTCTTTTCTCGTTTTAATTAAATTTTTTTCCCTTCTTCTTCAATGTCTAAAACCTCCATTGTTGTCAATGTCCAAAACCTCCATTACACCATATTCACCGCCATAAACTTTAACCCACCAACAAAATTACCATAACAATTAATTTTTTCTAACATTGTTCTTCATTTGTAACCCATCGTCTTTTCTTTAAAATAAAAAAAAAAAAATTCTTAACTATAATGGCAATTATTGTTTCAAAAAATGATCACTCGATTGTAAGCCTCTGTATTTTAAATGGTAATGACCAACACATTTCCATACTTTTTCTATTTGTTTTTCAGTTATAATTTGAAAAAAAAAACTAATATGGTAGCAAGCTACATCTTTTGATAGATTAATAATTAACAGACAGAGAGAAGAAAGTCGACGATGAATCCAACTTTTTCGACGAGAATTCACTGGAAAATATCCTTGCTACAAAAATTTATATTTTGTTTTTATAAAATTTGGTTTTGTCCGTTTAAACATCAAATACAATTTGATTTTGTTCATTATGAAATTGACATTGATTCGATGAAGGTGGCGGATGAATTGTGTTATTTGGGAATGGAGTTGGAATTTAGAGGTGGGGTGATGAAGAAACTGTGTTGGGTGGGGTGGGGGTGATGAAGAAGAAGATGGTTTGGGGTTTGGGTTGGAGTTTCGGGGTGGGGGGTGATGAAGAAGATGATGGTTTGGGGATGAGGGGTGATGAAGAAATGACTGTTTGGGGGTGGGGGTGGGGAGATGGATGTTGCGGATTGGGGGAGTGGTATTTTAATTTTTAAAATTTTTTTTTGCATTAATTTTTAATTTAAACCCGTCAATTTTTATTTAAATAATTATGTATTTTTCACGTTAGATCTAGGGAGCAAAAAGTATTACTTTTTATAGTTAAGGTGTGTAATAGGTCACTTATATATTTTAGGTGTAGATTCAACTTTTCGACTATAGTTTGGGGTGGAAACGATGTCTTTTTCCTTAATATTTTTAGCCGTTTACTTTTGTTATTTAATAGGCTGGACGCGCCTAAAATAAGTGTAACATACGCGCCTTAGAATGGGGGTCGCGGGGAGGTAATAATATCACTTTTATACAATTAAGTGCATAATAGGTTATTTATATAGTTTAAATATTACTTTACTTTTATTGTACAGTATGAGGTAGAAATGATCATTTTTCCTATCATTCTTTTATGTTTTTGCTTCGTAATCTGTATACTGAGGTGGCCGTTTATATGCTAATAGAGTCTCCTATTAAGGTTATTTTTGTGTCTTGAACTATACAATAAAATGACTTTCTTCTTAAAAATGTGAAAGAAAAGGCTTCCTATAAACTTTCGAAATCAAGTGTGTTTTGGTATTTGCGGCAAGCATTTTCCATTTTTTTTTTTCATATTTGAAAATTTTAAGGAAAATGACTTCACATTCCATATTGATTGTATCCTTCCATCCATCAACACCCTACCCCCACTCCCCTTTTACCCCTTCTATATAGTGTCTATCTAGATTATATATAAATATTTTTCGGATAATATTTTTGTTGTTAGTTACTCCCTCCGTTTTAAAAAGAATGACCTATTTTGACTTGACACAAAGTTTAAGAAAATAAAAAAACTTTTGAATCTTGTGGCCTTAAATTAAAGTTGTGTTAAATGTACCAAAATGTCATTTAATCTTGTGGTCCAAAACATGTCACATGAAAAGTTAAATTAAAGTATTGCAAAAAAAAAATGGATCATTCTTTTTTAAATAGACTAAAAAAAAAGTAGGTCATTCATTTTTAAACGAAAAAAGTATTTAACATTGAGAATATAATTATGAAATTCACTTATTTTTTAGAAAAACATTTTCCACATATTTCCTTCATACAGCCCCTAAAAATTCATTATCTTTACAAGATACGTAGATTATTCCTTTTTTTAAAAAAGGTACAAATAGGCACAAAGATATGAGGGAGCTTTATGAGTAGTCTTTGGGAAGAACATTTAAATGATTTTTTTTTCTACAGGCTAATTAAACTCCTGAGTATTGTGATAATTTCAATTAAAACTAATTAAAGATAATATGTTTTTCTTTACGCAATTAATTATATCTTCAACTATATCTTTAAAGATTAACATTAATAAATATATATGAATCAAGATATATCTTTTAAAGAGACCATCATCTATTTAAGCATATATATTAAATATATATAAGTATATATCATTCAAAATAGTTGATCACATTAGAATTCAATCGGAAATCGATAATATCAACACGTACAAATGAATATCATTGAAAATGCATGCACATTAAGACTCAATTGGAGGCCGATGATATCACAGGCTACACGAATTCGACTAAGTTGACTAGTGAATTACGAATATCCAATAGTCATATTAAAAAATAATACTAGATTAATAATATACATCATGACACATGGTACGATTAGAACTTCTTCTTGGCTTATTGCAATTTTGGTACTTGCATATATTAGGTCTTTAAAATCTTCGTCCTCAAATTATTTTTTTGGCCTTCGAGCATTAACTACCTCTTTGCGTGAGGTTGTATAAAACAATATAGCAGTCATCCTCTATAATGACTCTTTTCATCACTACGGTATAGCTTAGCATATTGGAATTTGGGTTAAGATTTTCCTCAATGAAGTGTTAAAAAATTCAAGTTAGGATAGTCTTGGACGAATTTCAAGTGTGGTGTGGTGTGGTATGGTGTAGGTAAATCCAATAATGGATAGGTTGATGATCATATGATATAAAACTATATTATTCGAGCTAAGAGGTTAAGGAATTTATTGAAACTTTCGAAATTGAATTTGAGTTAGTAGAACTATGTGTATGGCGTTTGACGTAAAGTGTTAGCTTGGGATGTCAAAATCTAAGAGTGTATTGTAAAATTGGCAAAAATTAGGGCTACAGGGAGTTATTGTCTCACCTTCGTCGGTATAGCGGGAGGTAGGTTGCTACCACGTGCCCGTTATAGCAAAAATTTTACCGCTATAACAGGAATCAATAATGGCCAGTAACTCGCTATAGCAGGTAGGTCCCGTTATAGCGGGAATGTCTCTATAACGGGCTTTGCATAGTAAATAATAGTTTTTAGATTAAAACTTATTTTTCATTCCAAATTCGTTCAAGGCTAGGTTGGGGCGAATTCCATCAGTTTTCACTTAAATTTCTTCGTTGAGGTAAGATAATCCACCTATTTAACTAGTTTATCATTAATTAATACCTAAGATCTCTAAGTTTTGATCATGACGGATAAATTAACTTGAGCTAGGTTGATTGTCTAGTGCAAAGTAGTAAAAACAAGATGTAAACCTTGAATATTGGTCAAGGGTGGATGAGTTTTGATTACATGGTTAACATTCG
Organism: Capsicum annuum; assembly: GCF_002878395.1. Lineage (NCBI taxonomy): Eukaryota > Viridiplantae > Streptophyta > Magnoliopsida > Solanales > Solanaceae > Capsicum > Capsicum annuum. The sequence goes on along the minus strand of NC_061120.1, from coordinate 140,909,701 downwards.
TTCTTGTAAATGTGGAATTGATAAAAGACAAAATGGTTCAATGGACCTCTGTACTATGTTCGTTTAGTAATGTGGATACTCCTACTTACATGTTTGTCATCTGGACTCTTGAACCCACTAAAAAATAATTTTTTAAATTCTTTTTTGGTGAGTGTAACACACTCGTCCCACGTCAGCTTTCATGTCATCTTCCACGTCATTTCTATATATAAAAAATATTAAACATTAAAAAAAAAAAAAAAAAACCTTCCTATTCTCCCCCTCTCCTTTCTTCTTCTTCTTCTTCTTCTTTTTCTACTCTCTCTTCTCCTTCTTATTTTCTTTGTAAACCTCTACTTTTACACTTACTTACAAATTGGGCATAAAATTCATTTCAAATAACTTAAATATTTTTTTATTTGACTTAAATTTTCAATTACAAGTTAACAAATACAAATCCAATGAACCCCAATCAAGAGTTTGAATGAATTTTATAAATTTCCATGATCCATTTGTTGTTTTTCAAGCTTTATCAAGCTTGTTAATGGAGTTCATTGTTGTTACTATCGATAAGGACGGAGAGGGGTGGCTGGATGGGGGAGGGGTGGAGTGGGGGTGGCTGGACCGAGGAAGGGGGGAGGGAGGAGAGGAGGGGGTTGGGGAAGGGTGGCTGGATGGGGGAAGGGGGTTAGGGGAGGGGCTTTTTTTATTTTTTTAAATTTATTAGTTTTTAACTTTTAAAAATATATTTAAATTTAAAAAGCAGTAGTTGGGGATTTTTTTTATTTTTTTAAATTATTTTAATATAAAATTGATCAAAAATTGACCCCCACTCACACCCTAGGCGCGTGCCTGCATGCACTTTGTCCTAATCAACCATTTTAATGCCATATAGGTTCGATCAACGGTCAAAGGGTTTAAAAAGTTGCCTTTTAGTGGGTTCAAGAGTCCAGATGACAAACATGTAAGTAGGAGTATCCACATTACAAAATGGACATAGTACAATAGTCCAGTGAACCATTTTGCCTTGATAAAATTAAGTGGAATGAAGGTAGAAGAAATCTATACTGAGGGAATGATTTATTGAATTAACTTTGGGGTTTTGGGATTACCTTGTAATTCTTAAAATTGTTAAAATATTATTTGATTAGTGCTTATTGTGTTGTGTTAGACCACAATCAAGCCGAAACTTCAAGAAAAGGTAAAGTTCAAGTTCGTTTGAATATTACAGGGCTTAGATTAAGGTGGGTGATAGTTGAATTAGAGTTAGAAACTTAATTTGATTTATGTGTACATGTTAACTGTATATTTTTCCACTTGTTACGATGCATGGTATTGCCTATTGACTTGTTGGATAATCATATAAGTTGTTGTGACCACTTGAAATGAAATCATATAAAGGGCTTTGTTTAAAGTGCGAGTGTGGTTGAACTATCTCATTATGGGATTGTATATGCTATGACTTGATATTGTTAGATGAACCAGTAAAGATTAACCATCACAGAATCAATGGATTTTAGAAAACATAAAGGTGGGGATGTTGAGCTATAGCAGCATAATTCATCTACGAGATCGTTTATTATTTAACGTGTAGTAGACTTGAGCTATATACATGTAATAAAGATAGTATTGTTGAAAGTTTTCATGTCTTAGGTCTTCGACTACGGTGTTTGAATAGTTGAAATGTTAATACTTGAGTTAGGCTTTAAATATGTGATAATTGTTATTATTTTGAGCTGATGATCTTTTGTGACTTGCATTAATAATTTTTGTGCAGATTAAAATGAGTTAGGAGAGTATCAAGGTATTAAGAGTATAGAGGAGAGTATCTACGATCGTCGAATGAGATAGGGGTAAGTTAGGATTAAGATAGATTACTTATAAGGCTCAAGAAAACTCTGTGAAATTAAATTGGGGAATGAGAAGAGTGCTAAGTGATGGGTTAGAGTAAATTAGTAGAATTAATGACGTTAAAAAGTCATAGAAGAGCTTACTTAAGTAGAGAAAATATATTTGATGGTAACCTAAGGATAACTACCAATAAAATTAGATAAAAGTCATTAAAATATTGAGGTGTAAGAATGATCAGGCCTCGTTAGTAATTTGGGATTATGATTTGTACAAGTATAAGATTTAACCTAATGATAGGAGTGTGTGTCGATAGTAGAGGCTTGTCAGTATTGTCAACCTGGGCACCCTCTGAGTTCTGTAGAATGTATGTCTTATGAATTTCAATCTGGTGGAGGTACAAATTGGGTGTATATTAAAAATTTTGAAATTGTGTGAATGGTTTATTTGAAGCAATAAGACTTATTTGACGATGTGCTTACATGTAAATTGAGCGATCGTAATTGTTGTTGAGCATTACTTGTGATGTTAACTGCTTTTACATATTCATATGTGTTGATGATGATGGTATATCATGGTGATAAAGATAATGTGATTATGTTGATAATAATGTTGGTGATGATGACGATAATATGATTATTTTGATGATGATATTGAGATCATGAGGATGTAATTTACTTTGTTAATGATATTGATGATGATAATGATATGAGAAGGAGGTGATGATGTGATGATACGTGCATATTGCATACATACATTCATCATATGCATTCGGATATACATTATTATTTATATGTTATGCCTGAATATATTGATGTGTTTAATTAAGTGTGGAGGATATAAACACGAATTCACGTTCTACTTGAATTTGAGTGTCGCGGTTGTGCTGGATTGTCATTAATCATATGGTACTTTATAAGTGATGTGAAGTCGGACTAACCTATTTAGTATTTCAGAGTATGGATAAGGTAAAGTCTATAGGACAGTCTGAATGTTTAGAAGTAGGATCTCAAAGTTAGAACAAACAAGATATGATAAGACTTATAGGTAGTAAGAAAAAATGACAGGTCAAATGATAAAGATACACAAAATATTAAATGAAAAGTAGGTCACCGATCTACTAGAGGTAATATGTTAATAATTGTACAAATGGGGGTTAGTAATAGGAACCTTACTTGATGTCATAATTTCTTCCTATTTGCTATTTTTTTTTATTTTTTTCTAATTTTGATCGACCGATGATATCTACCAGTGTGTGTGATTGTACTAATGCTACACTTACTATACTTCCATTTGGGGGTATATCTATGATACAGTTCAATTGAGATTTCTGTAGAAGCGACGGTGATACTCTACAACAATTCCTGTCCTCTCAATCTTACATGGATGTTGTGTCTTGGAGTTTTCTAATTTCTTTCTAATATTTTTATACCGATTTAGATTCGGTTCTGAGAATTTATTGCTTATTGCTTTCAGCATTATTTTTACTTGCCAGATGTATTGAAAGAAGAGTTATTTATGAGTTATAAGAATGATTTTATTTAATAAGGATTGTGTTTTATCTTCCGCATTAATTGAACGATTAGATAGTGAGAGTTCTCTTATCTAGGATAGATTTAGGTAGGTTTCTGCACAATCCGCGATTTGAATCGTGGTACTAGTTGTCTGAATTATTTGATACATGGATGTAACTCGTCCCCTAAAGGCCATGGTAAATGATCCTTAGCATGTGTGTACATCGTATTGGAGAGTTTGACGGTTCCTTGAGTAAAGCAAGTTACATTATTTTTTTATTATTTTTGAATTCTTGTGTGACCTAGACTATTGATATGGAAGTTGAACTGAGTTAATAGTGTCAAAGTTCAGTAAAGAGGTAATTATGACAACATTGAGTAGTCTATTTTATGAGTCATGTAATTGACTTGGATTGAATATTTGTTTACTTGTACTATACTTCACTTGTTTAGTTGTTGATCGTTTACGTGAGACTATAAGAAAAGACTAAGTGAAAGTATAATTGCTAGTGTTATATGTTTTTCTTGTTTATACATTGTTGGTTAATTGTTCATCATTGTTTAAGTTGAGAAGGGCTATGACCCTAGCAGTACATAATGATTTTATACTGATACTATAATTTTATACTGATACTATCTTGTGCTCTTCTTTTTGTTGAAAGTAGAGCATATTTCAGGGGCTCAAACAGAGACGATGGAGACCTCATCTATAGGCAGTTATCGATTTCTGATCTAAGGGTGAGCATCATCTTTCAAGCAACCATGGATTTTCTGGTATTATGTTTTTGTTCACTTATTCTGACCACAGACAATTTAGTTTATTGCTAGCTTTTCAGATTATATCCATGAATTGTCTTGCTTAGATGTTTTGGTACGATGACCTTTAGTTTGAGGGCGTTTTAGTTTTTTAATATTATTTCTCACTATTATGATTTAGAACTACTTTGGATATTGGTTATTAATAAATAATTATTTTCTTTTGAATTAAAAATAATTAAGTGCTAATATCGATTTCTTAGGTTAGATGGTTCTCCAATCGGAGAATAAGTGTGGGATGTCACTTACGATAGGGCTTGGATCGTGACATCCTCGCTTTTGTGACTATTGCTTACTAATTTGGATAAATACATTATATGTTCAACTATATATATATATATAAACACACACACACACACTTCATCAATATGTTTTGCACTAATGTTCACTTTAAACTTTTTATCTAGTCTATTTTATTTTTCACTCAGTTTGTGATCCTATAAGTCTCACGGTTATTCAGATATGTCTTATGCAAGTAACATGAGAGCTATATTGAATCAAAGGGGTCTATGTGATGTAAGTCTAAAAAGCTCCAATGAAATGAAGAGAATTTTGATTGATATAAAAAACTTAGAGAGTTTTAAGAGAACATAGAAAACAATCCAAGAGGAGTTTAGCATTTTGTAGTAAGGACTTGTAATGATTATTATACTAAGCATGTAATAAAGAACATGGGATTAACTTGTGTTCACTGGCAGTGGACACAACTTTTTATACTGGCAGTGGACCCCATCGAAATAGTGTAGCAATTGTTGAAAAATATGCAACAATTGTTGAATAGTTTATCTAGCAAATGCTTCATCAACTGCAGCAATTGCTATGATTTATATAACAGTTGTTAGAAATTCCATAGCAATTATTGAAATATGTTACAGCAAGTACATTAGTTTCTGAATATTTCAAGATAATTGCTGAAATATACTACAATAAATACATTTGTTGCTGAATGTTTGATAATAATTGCTAAAATATGCCACAAGTACGCTTGTTGTTGAATGTTTCATAGCAATTGTTGAAATATGCTACAATAAAGTGCATTTATTACTGAACATTTCATAGCAATTGTTGAATATATGCTAAAACAAATATATTAGTTGTTGAACATTTCATAGCAATTGCTGCAGTTGATGAAGCATTTGCTAGATAAATTATTCAACAATTGTTGCATGTTTTTCAGTAGTTGCTATACTGTTTCGATGGAGCCCACTGCCAGTGTAAAAACTTAAATCCACTGGCAGCGGATTTAAGTTTTTTTGTAAAGAACATTTATGACTTTTTCTACTTTACTTAACCCTAAACTAAATAGAATAAGATGAGGTTTAGATAGGGAGTTTCTAAATATGGGAACCAATCGACAGACACCTAAAATTTTCACGATCTTTCACTTTAACACCTAAGCTAGACGCTGTTCATTTTTGACATCTCAAGTAGTATCCAAGTGAGTCATTTAGGCACTTTTTGTTGAGCCATCATGGCATGTGTGCTACATATATTTTGAGTGCGTTTGACGTGTATTTTCATAATTTTTCGTCTTTCTTTCTCCTTTTTTCTACTTTTTCTCCCATAGTTTTCCACCATTTTTTTCCTTTAAGTTAGAGTAAAAACTCTTCTTAATACCCATAATGTTTCACCATTTTGTTCCTTCAGTTAGAGAAACATGAAAATATCTTCATAAAACTCATGAAAATGAGAAAACACAGAAAGAAAAAGGCCAACCAACCAATTACATTACTCCATATATAACAAGAAAACCAATAAAATTGCACAAACTTCTTAGTGTCTCATCCAACTTTTCAAGATATAAAGATGTGTGACTACTGAAATTTTCATTTGAATTTGAATTTGGGATAGGCCAAAAATTCTTATTACTTAAAGAATTTGAATTTGGGTTAAACAATTATATCATCAATAACAATGGTGATGATGATTCCAACTGATTTATGGTGTGTGTCTCTTAATTTGATTAAAAATTATTTTTCCAACTGAATTTTGCCCCAATTTGATTAAAGAATTTATTTTTCTACATATAGATCATCACAAAACAGAGAAAAAAAAAGAGTGTGTGTGTGTGTACTATTTAAAGATAATTTTGGGGTGGGGTATTGAAAAAGATGATTTTGGAATAGGGTTGGGTGGGAGTCGACATTGCAGCATAATAATTTTAGAGAAAGATTTGGATTTGGGGAGGGGGGAGGGGGGAGGGGGCTGCAGATATTGAAGAAAACGATCTGTGGGGTGTGGGGTGAAGGGGCATTGCAACAACTAATTTGGGGATGGGGTATTGAGAAGATGACCTTGGGATGGGGTGGGGGTATTTATTAATTGAAGTTTTTTTTTCTAATTTAAATTAATTATTTAATTTTGTTTTGAGAAATACGACATATGTCATCATATAATTCATCAGTTTACACGTCATCGACGCGTGTAATACACCCATATTGTATATTTTTTTTGATTGAGTAAAAAGTGTCAAAATAACCCATTTAGATACTAGTTGAGGTGCCAAAAATAAACAACGTCTAGTTTAGGTGCCAAAGTAAAAAATCGTGTAAACTTTAAGTGTCTGCCGATGAGTTCCGTCTTTCTAGATTGTATTATTCCTTTGTGAGCTTAGGATTATTCCCTTTTATCTCTTCACGCACCTTTCTTAAAATTTTTGTAAGATTTCATTGCATGAGTTCATTAATTCCCTTCTCTCATGGTTTAATCCAACAATTATATGTGCATTTAATTGTTAGATTAATATTTCTTCCTTCTAATTTCTATTTTGTATGAGTTCATTTAATTTCTTGATGATGAAGTTATTGTGATCTTATATATATTATTTAGAGGGGAATATTTTTATTTTAATTGATAAAATGATATTAAGAAGAAGAAAAAAATTACTTCTCACCTTTTAATTAGTTAAAAGAGATTTTAAAATGAAAGAAACATGAAAAGATTTGTTTAAAAATATTTCATTAGAAAAGAAAAGAAAGTGTTTTAAAAGAAAAAAATAATAAGTTTATTAAGAAAAAGGATATTTTGACAAAAAAGTAACGATAAAAGTATTTTTGGACCATACTATCAACACGGAGACATTTTGGACCAAAGTATTAATTGTAGGAATATATTTGGACTAAACTATTAGGCAGATACATTTTTGGACCAACCTATTAACTGAGGCTATTTCATAATTTATATATATCTACGATCTATATCTATAATTTATATCTATATTTATCCATAATCTATCTATAATATATTAAAAGCGTGAAGTGCCTTCTACTATTTAAGAGTTAAAAATTAATTAAATATATTTATGATAAAACTTTTTCTTATTAGATGTCTTCATTAATTAAATATATTTATGATAAAAAATTTCCTTTTTAGAAGTCTTCATTAATTAAATATATTTATGGTAAAATCTTTCCTTATTAGAAATAATCACAATTAATGACAACTAATATTTTTTCCATTAGTTTAAGAATTTTAAATCAACTTAATTTGATTTTAAAAAAAATTAAAAAATCTAGAAATAAATATAAAAGCATTAGAATAAGAAAAATCTAAGAGGTATCAAATTTTTAAAAGTTTTAAGTATGCAATAAGAAAGTAATCAATGGTTTTATAAAGATTTGACTTTATGAAAAGATTTTAAATAAAGAAAAAAATAATCGTACCACAAATATGGTTAAACTTTATGCGTTCCTCTTAGCCTCTGGCAGCAAGGAAAATAGGTATTGCTTGACAAACGCAAAAGTGATGATTCATCAACCACTTGGAACTTCTGATGATAAAATGTATATGTGCTTACACTAAAATATATGCTTATATTTACACAATTATATTTAACGTATGAAGGATCTTTGAAAAGTGATTTTAATTTTTTATACTTCACTAAAATATCCACAATATACCAAATCATTTAATTTTCAATAATCAAACATTACACGTGTGAGGCAGGTGCGGTTACACTAGTATTTATAAAAGTTGAATCACCTTAATGAAATTTTTTATTTTACCTTCACGTATAACACTTTGATCTTGATAACTGGACCCCTTACAATTTGAATGGAAGAAAATAATGTTTTCAGTTTTCTTATATATATAAAAAAATTAGGGGCGGATCTAGGGGCCTGAGTGGAGCGTTCCTGGGTACCGAGTAACTTCCGTGCGGATCTAGTATTTATATAGAGAAATATAATAAATATATAACGATCATAAGTTGAAACCTATAAAGAAAGTGTATCATTGGTCGAGCAGAAAGACTTGTAAAAATTTTACTAACCACTTGATTGTAGATTCAGGAGATAAAACTATTTTATTTTTTATTTTTGTAAAAAACTAGAAAATATTCTTCCCATTTTTATTTTTTTTTAAAGAAGAAGCTCTTTCAAACATAATTATTTTTTCAAATTGAAGACTTGAAGATACCTGTAATTATTCAAAAAAAAAAAAATATATAGGGATGTTATCCATACTAGGACAACATTGTTGATATCTCGTCTCCAGTCTCCAACGGCCAACAACTCAAAAAGACTTTAATTTAAATGCGGTAGCTATATTATCCAAGCATGGCCAATAAGTCATCATTTTTTTCCAAATATATCAGCTCTCTAATACTCTCTTTTTTTGCAATCGCAATGTTTGGTTCATGTATTTAATGTCGAAGGAATAACGACAACTACTATGCCATCCATTTCTCACCTAAACTCATGTGTTACCTCTTCCTCACTAAATGATCTGGAAAATGTTAACAGATTTTTGTGCCACATATTAACTTATTATACTTTGAAAATAACAATAATAATATTTAGGGAAAAAAAAAAAACTAAACTGCAGTTAGTGAGATTTTTGAAGTATTAAAAATTGATTATATTATACAAGTGTATGTTGACTAAAGCATTGATGTAATATAATTAAGAGTTAGAGATTACTATTACTATGAAATTAAAAATAAATTTCCCTTTAGAAGGACGATAAAAACAAATATTTATTATTTGGTAACCAAATACTGAAAATGACAAAATATTTTAGCCATACCAAAACACATGCATAGTGTTGAGAGTTAATTTTCCTATCATCATCATCATCAATATGGAACCTGTCTCTCATATATCATTTGACCATTTTCACAAGACTACTTCAACATTTTCAGCTAGTATGCTTTCTTCATCTTTTGAGATATATTTATATATAATTGGTTTTGACTCTACTTTTGGGACTTCTTCGAGGTAAACAAAAAGAATTCAGGTGCATTTCTCTCTCCCTTTTTTCTTCCTCGTCTTCAGGTTCATCTGAATCTAATATTTCGATGCAGAGTATAAATATTTACGTATAAAAATTTATTCAAATTGCAGCAAGTAGTAGATTTGAATACATAATCAACTTAAAAGGTTGAACTCGTAGAGTTTAAATTCTGGTTATTCGTCTTTGCATGTTCATATGATCTTCGAGTTGTTCTTTCCAATAACAAACAGATTATTCTAATTAAGATAATCAAGAATACTTTACTAAGTTTTATATATGCAAAGAAAGTCAAATTCAGAGTGCCTTTCTTAGAAACAAAAAAAAGTTATTCTTATCAAATAAATTTCTCTATTAGATTGAGAGATTTTAGCACCGGGGAATGAATTTATAAGAAGTCAATTTTTTAACATATGTGTGTCATGTTATAGAGTAATCTTCTATATAATATGTTCCACTGGGACTTCAATACATGTAAGTGGGCATTTAGTATTATAAATGATCAGGTCTAGCTAGCTTTAATTTTGGACACATATATATATTGTTTGTATCTTTTCTAGCTTCATAAGATTCTTTTTTTTTTTTTTTTTTTTGGCTTCGTAAGAATTTGAAACTGGCTACATGACTAATTATCTTTGGCCAAAACTTTAAATAATTTTTCTGTAGGGGGTTGAAGATGACAGGAATAAGATATTGTGGATATGTTTTTACAACAGCAATTTACTGTTTTATGCTGCAGCTTATTGTTGCTCAAATTACTGATCCTTCTGAAGGTAATTTCTTCTTTAATTCTTAAAGCTTTTAATTACATATAAAGAATTCTTGAGCACATTTTGATTAATTTATGCTTAAGGGTTTTAATTTGCTGCCAAATTCTTAAAGTATATCTAAGTAGATATATAGGAATAGTAATTGGAATGAGTTTCTGTATGTTGTCAATGTATTCTCCTTCAGTTCACTAACTTCATAAGTTCCCTCAAATTGTCAGACACAACACCAGTTTTATCTCTCCACAGTCTAGAATGAGTTTAGTTCCTTCTCCCCAATTTTTTCTTTTTTAACACTCTAAAAATTACTACCTCCATTCCAATTAATAGTACTATCTTCGTCAATCGTTACTTATCCAGTATGTCCAACTTTATTGGTCTAGTTTGGAAAATCAAGAGATAATTTATCATTTTTGTATATTTTACCCTTTTTATTAAATGTTCCTATAATTTCCCAACATTTAGATGGGGTTGATAGAGTAAAATTGTGTCAAATTAAATATAGACAAGCAAAGATGGACGGAGGGAGTATGTCATAATTTAATTAAGCATGAAATTTAAGAAAAAATGAGTAACTTATGGACTATGGTATTAAACATGTCATAATATTCGCACAGCTATAAAAGTTTGTTATTAAAGGTAAAATTATTTTCAAATTTAGAAAGGTGTCATTATTATTTTTTTATAAAAACTAAGAAAGAGATATTGTCACCCTTTTTTGAATCAAAGGGAGTAATCCATACATATTGTCTTTGATAGAGCTGATGATGGTTTGATTTTCTGTTGATTCATGTGTACATTAATTCTTAACCAATTGTTGCTGGCATTTGCAGTGTCAGCTTTGGTAGCTATAAAGAATAGCTTGATTGACAACACGAGGTACCTGAAAAATTGGGACAAGGGTGATCCATGTACGTCTAACTGGACTGGAGTTAATTGTTTCAACAAAGTTGGAGCCAGTGGATACTTGCATGTCAAGGAGCTGTATGTTATTCTTCTATTTTATTGTTTACATTAAGCAGAGAAACTTTTTTGTTCTTAAATTAGTTAGATTCAAAGCTAATTTACTCTACTACGGTACAAGTTGATAGAACCCTCACCAACAAGGTGAAAGTTCATGTAGCCAATCAACTAAGCCAAACCAGGTGGATTTACGTGTAAGAATATTTTGGGAAAAGGGTCTTACTTTACCCCCTCTAAAGTACGTGGTTCAAAAATACCCTCCGTTATGTTTCAAATTGGAATTCCCCTAGCATTAACAGCAAAAACGAGACCTGGTTCTTTCGGTGTCTGTATACATCAGCGAATTTATAGGTCAAAAATGCGGCACGTGAAACTGTGGTACCACTCTGTAAAACTAGGTATATTATGAATATATTTATTAATATATCTGCTGACACCAATACTACAAGAATAAATGGTACACTTATTGAATGTTGATTTATTTACCTAGAGGACTAAAAAAATCCCAAACTCGCATGTGTGCATATAAATCCACAATCGAGTTCGCAGCATAACCAGTATCTCCAAGACACCTGGTTCGTATTTAGTTGTTTATTAATCATCAAAACCAATTTAAGCTCAGCTCAACAATTTGCCAATGATAAGTCCGTGAATTAAGTCTAAGCTACCTCATAAACTAGATTAATTAGCTGTAAACGCTAGCAAAAGATGTGTCTTTACTATTATGACTATCTTGTATTCTTGACTGAGTGCAATGCATTAAAGCATATTATTTTCCTCCTTTGTACAGACGTATGATGGCTATGGGTCTTTCTGGAAGTTTAGCACCTGAGCTTGGACAACTATCTCATCTTCATTTTCTGTGAGTTGTTGCACATATTACTAAATTATATAGATATTCGATATCTGTTTTACTTATTATTATCTTTGTTCTTCTCATTCTGAAAGGAATTTCATGTGGAATGATTTGACTGGGAGTATACCGGAAGAAATTGGAAACATCAAGTCTTTGAAACTTCTGTAAGTTGAACAAAATTTTATCCTTTTTTTTGGTCCCATCTTCTTGATTTTGCACTCACTCTACATGTTTCCCCAAATGTTTTGAACCCTGAACTATCTCATGGAGGAGATCTAGATAGTATTAACTCCATGCTCCATCTGCCACTGGATAGAAAGAAGAACGTTTTTTTCTTCAATTCTCCTGAATATTGTGCTTAATATAAGATTCTTGCAGGTAGAAATAAAGCCTAATGCTTGGAAAGATCATGATCTGAAACCTGTTTTGTCAATTGGTTTAATTCCTTGGCATTTATGTTCATGCAGGCTCTTGACGGGAAACCGACTTTCAGGATCTTTATCTGATAAGCTTGGGTATCTCCCGAACCTGAGAATATTCCAGATAGACCAGAACCAGATATCCGGAAGAATTCCTAAATCCTTTTCCAATTTAAACAGTGTCCAACATATGTGAGTGCAACTTGTTTGATTGTTATAAACATTGTAAGAAGTGTAAGGTCGTTCTACCTTTGTAATCTTATGTGACATATCATGTCTGCAGCCACTTCAACAACAACTCACTGAGTGGTCAAATCCCTTCCGAGCTTTCTAATGTGTCCACTATGCTTCACATGTAAGTTAATGGAATTAATTCTTCTTAGTTTCTCTTTTTCAATAGACATGCGTAATCTCAATAGAGGCTAGGGTGAAAAACATTTTTGTAACTCTAAAATGAACTTTATCTCTGCTGATACCTGTAAACTAACGGAGTAATGTTTTTGTGATGATACTTTTTTTCTGTCGACAGGCTTATCGACAACAATAATCTTTCAGGATACCTTCCTCCTGAGTTTTCAACCTTACCGCGTCTTCGAATAATGTATGTCCCTACACACATATATGACATGAATATATTGAAACTACACATATATGACATGAATATATTGAAACTCATATCTTGAAGGACTACTGATTCCTTACTGCCTATAAGTGAGACTGTCTATGTTTGTCTTAGTTGAAGTGGTTTTATTGGCCAAATGATCGAACACCTGAAGCTGAAGACCATTTCGTGATCTACGCTCAGAGACCTCTGATTATCATCTCTAGGTCTTTCTGTTAATTTAAAATTCATCGATAATCACTGCTTGTAATATTCAATATTAAAAAAAAACTGATTTTAGACAAGACAAATATAGTAATCCTTTTTTTCCTATCAAACTCAGAACCTTTTCATGTCATACAATAAATGCTATGTCATTTGCAACTTTACTTTCACTGAGAAGTGCATGGAGTGAAATTTATGATAAGTATTGAATTTTCTTATGCAGCCAACTTGATAACAACAATTTCAGCCTTTCTGAGATTCCAGCTTCTTATGGAAACATGTCATCATTAGTGAAACTGTAAGTTCTCCTTGAATAAAATTCCTCTGGTTTGTTCTTTTCTTTACATTTGAAGGACAAGCATGGTAAAGATTGCAGCTACTAGAGCAATGTCGGAAGTGAATCCGTGATGAATAAATTTGTAATGTGCGCCTGTGACATTTTAATGCTTCTTCCTCCGTGTAATAGTATCACGTGCAATTTAGGAATTAGCTTACTAATCTTTGTCGATTTCTGAAATTGGTCTCAGCTCCATCTGGTGGTGTGGGTGTTTTTGAACTTAGTAACCTAAAGAATTGTGACATCCCTTTAATTGCTTTTTGAAGTAAAATGTTTTGGATTGGAAACAGTTAAAAAGCTAATGGAGAAGAGGTATCTCTAGTGAAGTAAAATGTTTTCAAGAATATGTGCAAACATGAGAAAATATTCATTGTGCGCAGTGTATTAGAATGTTCAGGACATCTTATTATGACGAGTCGGGTAGATAGAATAAGATATAAAGTTGAATCCTACTGTCACCTACTCAAATGGAGATGCAATGCTACTGATAAATATTGCAGAAGTCTCAGAAATTGCAAGTTGCGAGGATCCATTCCTGATCTTAGCAGAGTACAGAGTCTACGCTATCTGTAAGTTCAAGTTTGAAATTGCTTCTTCTGGTTCCTTTGATTGTGACCTTTATATTTCATGCTTCATGATTATAAGATCTTCTAAAATGTTACACTTCATGCTTACTGTTTGCACAGTGATCTCAGCTGGAATCAACTGTCTGGATCTATACCACAAAATAAGCTTTCCAACAATATGACAGCTATGTATGGTTTCTATTTTCATGCTACGGATTTCTTCATATATCTAGTGTCTTAGTCCAGCCATATTTTGTATTATTTCATTCTGTGAAAGAGTCCGGATGGGTGGTCTCTTTAATGTGGCTTGGGTGATCCTCACCTCTTGAGCTAGCTTTTTGGGTTGAGGAGGCAGAACGTCTATAACACATGTTAGCCATAGTTTTAATCACGATTTCCCCATTTCCCTGTATTTTTCCTGTCATTTTCCTTAATCTAATCTGTTGTCGTACATGCTCATCATGCAGTATTCTGTCACACAATCGTCTTGATGGATCTATTCCGAAGAGTTTTTCATCTCTTCCTTTGTTGCAGAAACTGTGAGGACTTTCACTGTGTCTTGTAATATTTTCTCGATAGTACTATTTGTTTATCCATTTAAAAGCTCAACTTTATGTATAACAAATCGATTGGATGGCTTTGTCACAGGTCAGTGGAGGACAACCTTTTGAATGGTTCCTTTTCTACCGACATTTGGCAAAAGAAGTTTACTTCAACTTCGTCACTTTTGATGTAAGATCCGATATGGAACAGTACTATCATTTAATTTAGGAATGAACCTTTACACAGAAATCTGCAATTTTTATGAAGTCTTTTTAACCCTTCTATGTCCTTTGCAAACCCAGTGATCTTCGGAATAATTCACTTTCGGACATTTTGGGTACTCTTGAACCTCCTCTGAATGTCACTCTAAGGTAATGTTTCTCTTTCCATATTGAATGACAAACTTCATGTCCACATTTTCAATAATAATAGACATTATGTGCCTAAGTACGTGATTTCTGCTAACTTTGGGCGATTCTTCTGCTTCTAACGTGATCAGACAATTTTTAGGTTGCACGGCAATCCTGTCTGCAGAAATGAGAATGTAAGAAATGTCATCAAATTCTGTGGCTCTGAAGCCGGAGCAGAACATAAGACAAATAACTCACAGAGTGTAACTGGTACTTGTCCTATTCATGCATGCCCAAAGGATAACTACTATGAATATGTCCCAGCATCACCTGTTCCTTGCACTTGTGCCTCACCTCTCATAGTTGGCTGGCGGCTGAAAAGTCCTAGTTTTTCTTACTTTGATCCATATGTGCATCAATTTGAGCAGTATATGACAAGCGATCTTCATCTGAACCTTTATCAAATGTCAATCGAGTCAAATTCTTGGGAAGCAGGACCTCGTCTCCGAATGCAATTGAAGCTTTTCCCAACAGTTGGGGTCAGTACATTTAATAAAAGTGAGGTCATTCGTATCAGCGACATTCTGCAATATTGGGAAATCTCTGTAGTTGACCTTTTTGGTCCATATGAGCTCCTTAACTTCACTCTGGTGGGACCTTATTCCTACTGTAAGTTCTCAGCAATTCATTGTATCTCTGCTCTAAATTTATAAGATCTACTTTGTGTTTTTATAACTGCAAAATTCCTTTGATTGAGTTAAATGTAGATAAAATTGAGAGTAATATAAAGGTTAAACATGGTTGATCTTTGTTAGCATCATTAGTATCTTCCTTTCTTGGAGTTTTGGTTTATCCGTGTTTTGCTGCAGTGAATCCTGATGTTCAAGTTAAACGTAAAAGCAAAGGTCCTTTGATAGCTATCATTGTAGCAGGTGTTTTTGCTGCATTTGTTTCAGCAATTATAACTGTGTTGATCAAAAAACGACATGCCAAATACCGAAGCATCCTATCAAGGAAACGTCTATGTAAGTTCTCTCCTTTACTTTATATGAATATGTTTCTTTCAATTCTTTCTGCAAATTGGCGAGCATAAAATGGTAAATATCTTAATGCCAGCCTCAAGGCTCTCTATAAAATTGGATGGAATTAGGAGCTTCACTTTCAGAGAAATGAGCTTGGCTACTAAGAACTTTGATAGCTCAAATCAAGTTGGTGAAGGAGGATATGGGACTGTCTTCAAGGGAATTTTAACTGACAAAACAGTTGTTGCTATTAAACGAGCAAAAGAAGGATCAGTACAAGGGCAAAAGGAATTTTTGACTGAGATATCCTTGTTATCAAGGTTACATCACCGGAATCTAGTGTCATTGTTAGGATACTGTGATGAAGAAGGAGAACAGGTAAGATAAACCTCAAAACTTCAAAATTCTCATTTTTTTTTCTGAATCTACTCATTGACATACAATTCATCATGTTGATCCTTTCCCCAGCTCACATTGTATACTATAGCTTCTTTTTTGCTCCTTACCGATCTTGTATCATTCGTTCTCACATCTTTTACTACATTATCCATGTGAAGAAATTTGTGTGTTCCTGTTTATGCACTTGCAGATGCTAGTTTATGAATTCATGTGCAATGGAACTTTGCGAAACTGGATTCCTGGTAAGGAAATAATTCCCTCGATGCTTTTCCTGGTTGATTCTTATCCAGCGCCTTCATTTTATTTATTTTGTTTTGGCCAGCTATAGATCCAGGGAGAGGATTCGATATTTCATTCTTCTTATAACCATGAGCCAGCCTACTTGCACTTTGACTAATCTATTGAATACCTTCTACCTCCCACTAGCATAAACATCATATAACTCTGTCCTCCATGATTTAGGAAGATGTTCATGTCTCACATCTGTTGGCATCAACTTTGATTTCCAAGTTTGTTACCCTGAATCTTCCACCACTAGGCCACCCTTTTAAGTTCCTTAAACAAATAGTAATCCCTCCATTTCAATTTGTTTGTTTTACTTTCCTTTTTAGTCCGTTTCAAAAAGAATATCTCTTTTTCTTTTTAGGCAACTTTTTGATTTTAACTTTCCACATTGCACGTTTAAGATTACAAGATTAAGGGCATTTGGTACATTCTATGTATCTTAGTTTAAGGCCACGAGATTCAAAAGTTTTACTATTTGCTTTCTTAAATTCCGTATCAAATCAAAACCAGACAAACAAATTGAAATGGAGAGAGTAGTATCTTTGAATTGGTACGGTATATATGCTCTTAAATAGTAGTAGTATTGTTTTTATTTCTAAAGAAGGATATCAGATGTCAAGAAGCAAACGTTGATCTAATAACTGTGTGCCTACATGGATATCACCTAAAAAAAAAAAAAGCCAACAACCAGATAGAGCAAATAAAAAATTTAACATTGGATATAATTTTTGACAGTTAATAGTAAAGGAACTTTGGCGTTTGGAGCAAGATTGCAGATTGCATTAGGTGCAGCAAAGGGCATTCTTTACCTCCATACAGAAGCTCATCCACCTATATTCCATAGGGACATCAAAGCCAGCAATATTCTTCTTGACTCAAAAATGACAGCTAAAGTTGCTGATTTTGGATTGTCTAGGCTTGCACCTGTCCAGGATGATGAAGGTGTTCTACCTAATCATGTTTCAACTATTGTGAAGGGAACACCTGTAAGTCCTTCACTACATCATTAGCCATTCAACTATATCTTTTTGCTACACTTTAGTAAAAATAGGAAATCAGATACGTAGTATTTTATGAGATATTTGAGTATTAAAGATTGATAATAATGTCTAGATGCTAGTCAGAGTAGTGATATATAAGAGATCCCAAGGTGCATTTGCATTACTTTTTAATCTTACTTTTCACTGGAGACATATTGGGAAAGACTTTACAATAAAATTAGGATAAGAAATAATGTTGATCTAATTCTTCGTAAACTAGTCCACTGTAGTCATCTGAGTAGAAAAGAGGTCCTAGTTTACCCTTCTTCTTTTATGTTCTATTTGACCTAACTATCTATCTTTACACTAGTATCATTAAATTTGATGTGTTGAAACTCTACTTGCGTATGCAGGGTTACCTTGATCCCGAATATTTCTTGACCCGTAAATTGACAGATAAAAGTGATGTCTATAGCTTGGGAGTTGTGTTTCTAGAAATCTTAACTGGAATGCGTCCAATCTCACACGGAAAAAACATTGTTCGCGAGGTACTTCTCTCATAGACAACTTCCCCATTCCCAGTTCTTATGGCTTGCATATGTTTGATAGATGACTTGTCCGCACACATGAAGTGAAATAATCCTGCCCTAATGCAAGGGTAGGGAGTAGGGATAGGGACAGGGACGGATTCAGAATTTCAAATTGTAATGTTCTAGGTTTTACCACTGCACTTCGCACTTCTGAAATGATGCTCTTAGAATTTAATTTTTGTTGATATTTTAATGATTTATACTTGGTGTTTGAACCCATTAATTTTTATGCTGTCCTCTGGGTAGAGAAGGGATAGGAGGAACGTGAACATATATTTTATGCAATCTTTCCTTACATTTCTGCTATGAAGCTTTAACGCCTCGAACCAGTGACCTCTAGGTGACCAAAAGGAGAAACTCTACCGTGCTTAATAGTCCTTTTCAGAAATACTAAATATAATCTTGAACCATCTACGGCAGGTAAATTTGGCTCGTGACTCAGAGAAGATGTTCTCAGTCATGGACAGTACAATGGGACCTTATCCTTCCGAATGTGTGGAAAAGTTTGTAGCTTTGGCCCTCAAGTGTTGCGAGGACAAACCAGAAGACAGACCTTCAATGTTGGATGTGGTCAGGGAGCTGGAGACTATTCAGTCTATACTCAACATGATGCCAGATATTGATGCTGATTCAGTAGATTCCAAAGCCAAATTTAACGAACCAAAGTCAACGTCTTCATTTTCTGATAGCACTAGCAGAGACCCATTTATATCGTCCTCCAATGTTTCGGGATGTTATAGTATCAGTGATGTCAGTCTTACTATGCCTCGCTAATAGAGGAGTTGCTTATCTTTTGTACTAGAAAAATTAGCATGTAGAATAGGAAATTACCTTATAGCTTCTGGCTTATATGTATTTCAAGGATTTGTTAACAAGGACACCTTTATCATAGCCTTCTGACAACATGTTGTATCAATTCAATTGTTGAGCTTTTACTTAGAAGAGGTAGCTTCTCATTAGGATTTATATACCATGTACTTGTACATTATTATACGTTTATGCTTTCACGATCCAAAAAATAGCTACAGGTATGAGGATGTAACTTACAAAATGAATCGAGATGAGTACTGCTATTTGTTTGCAAGGTAGTTGCACCCACCAATTCCTCCAAACTACTGGCAACCAGCAGTCGCAATGTAGTGTTAATAGAATTACATAAAATAATCACTCAACAATAAGCCTCTGTTGTACCTTCGAATATTGTTTAGATAAATACCAAAAGGAGAGAAATACATTGGTCGTCTATGTTTGTTCGGACGCTTGTCCTCCAAAAGTGCACTACTTTTGGAGAATTCAACACATCTTTGCCACCATTTTTTAAGAGTCCGAGCGACATAGCTGGTAAATGGTAATACCACACAACAACATACCCAAGTAGGATGTCAGGGTGTAGAGTGCATCATACAACAAAACAAGGAAAATCCTTTTGCGTGCGTTTCCTCATTATAGTTAATTACCTTTCCATACAATAATATCAAAACAATGTTGTCTTAAAGATATTTTTCACATAACATCTCATCTTCAACCACACAAAGGAACAGAAAACAATCCTCAAATCCATATCAGCAAACTCCTATTCTGTTCTATGGAACCAAAGTTAGACATGGTTGATACACTCCAAGCTCCTTCAAGTAGTCAGAAAGACTATTTTCTAGGACTAAAGAGACAGCATTGATTTTTATTATAGATCATAATATAATAATAAGAGAAAAGGGGGAAAATGGCTCGACCGGGAGAAAGGGAGCCTGTTTTGGATAGCATGTTTCTGAAACAAATATCGATAATCACTTTGTAGCAGCATCAGCAGTATGGATACTGTCATTCTGGTCCAGCAACGTCTCTTTCTCTCCAACTAGTGTGTCCTCAACACGAACAACCTTTCCTTCATCCGCTTTCTGTGATCCTGTAAGCTTCGCCAACATGACAAATGTCATCCCTCCGAGAATGTTATTCGCACATCTCAAAGCAATAACCGAGGTCTTAAATACCAAAGGAGGAAGACCTTTAGCTAGCACAAACTCAACACCGTTAAGTGTTTGATATCTTAAATTACTACTGATACCCATATGTATTGCCCAAGTTGCAGCATTTAAAATTGTTGGAGGTGGCTTGTTTGGTGTTTCGAAATTTGGATCCATCTTCTTCCTCATTTTGATTAAACCATTAGATAATGCAGTCCCAACAAGACCTGCAGTAAATCCAACTGCAGCGAACTGGGTTCCTTTGAACAAAAAGGTACCAAA
Source organism: Capsicum annuum (assembly GCF_002878395.1). Classification (NCBI taxonomy): domain Eukaryota; kingdom Viridiplantae; phylum Streptophyta; class Magnoliopsida; order Solanales; family Solanaceae; genus Capsicum; species Capsicum annuum. Next base: position 140,889,169 of record NC_061120.1, on the reverse strand, counting down.
CCTACTCAATAAACCATAAGAACCAGGCTGAAACATGTGGCTCGGTGGACAATTTGCGAAAATCGAAGGGAGTGTTTGGATTGAAGCGGATGCAGTTGGTGCCAATAGATACATCAACACGAAATTCATAATCGAACCAACAACTAGTGTCGAAAACACGAAATCTAGTTCATTAAGGCCAAAATTAGGCCTTGATGCCATATCTCCAAGAACATTCGCACTTACACCAACCAATTCCTCCATAAGAACCTTAAAAGGAAACTGTGGATCCGCAGCAACTCTTGATCTCCAACCGTTAACAAAAGTACCTATTGGTCCAAAACCATCCCAAGAAGACTTTGAATCATCTGAATCTCCACCTTTACTCCAATCACCACCCCCATCACCTCCACTACCACCACTACCCCTTCCGATCCCGATACTTCCTCCATCACCTCCACCAGAACAAGGAACTTGATACTTCAGCAACAAACCATGATCCAATTGTTTAGAACTAGTTTTTAAGGGGTTAAAAGAGAGCCTATTATCAGAAAATCTCGACGATACACCAGAAAGACAACGGCTTTGATTCTGATTATGATAATAACCCGTAAGAGGGGAACAACGAAGTTGAGACATCGCCGCCGTTTTCTACCACCAGCCTAACAAAATGAGAAAAAGAAAGCAATGGTTATATATTATTCATACATCATTAAACAAAACGATCTCCAACCCCCCAAAACTGGAACCAAGTAAACAAACAAAACATAAATATCTTCCATGTAGGAATAAAAACATTCACTGAAAGATCAAGAAAGGGGTTTCACCAAAAACAAAAAACAAAAAAATAGTACAATATTAAAAAGATGTAACCGAGATGACCATAAGTCTAGAAAAGGGAAAGGGGTTATCTTTTCTAATCTCCACATAAACTAAAGATTCACTAAAACATCAACAAGGGGTCCTGTATCAAGCTATACATACATATATATATACACACACACCAAAAAAATGTAATGGAGTTGACAATAAATCAAGAAAATGAAAAGGGATCACCTTTTTTGATCTGCACCGGTCAAAAATGGAATCAAAGAGTAAATAAACGAAACATAAATATCTTCCATAGAAGAATAAGCAAGATTCACTAAAAGATCAAAAAAGGGGTGGAAAAAAATGACAAAAAAAAAAAATATAGAGAAAAAACAAAGATGCAAGGGAGTTGAGAATAAATCAAGAAAAGGAAAAGGCTTTTACCTTTTTTAATTGTTACAATTAAATAAGAGTTGTTTCAGCAGCTGCACATAATGTAATGTTGAGATGAGCAGATGAAAAAGATGGCAGCGGGCACTAAAATGGGGATGTGCATGACAATGAAGGGATTAAATAAGGTAATCTTTATGACCTAAATAGTAGTAGTACTGGTAAATAATTTAAATACAGGACGGCAGGGCCGAGGTTTAACAAAAGAAAAAAAAAATGTAACAGGAGTATTTGACAAATGGACGGTGTATGAAGAAGTTTGGTGCAATGAGGCATTTGATTCAAAGTTGCACGTACCAACAACAAAAGATATAAGGAAGAAATTTTGTTGTATAGAGTAGGTGATGGTAATGGTATATGACCCACTGGGCCTAAAATGAACAAAATTTAAATGATGGCAAAAATGGTTGTTGGTTGACCTTTTTTAATTCATCAATCAGCACCAACTACAATCTAGGTTGGTGGCTTTGAATTTATGAATCCCATCATATTCTCCCCAAACCAGAATTTGAAATTTGAAATTCTAATTTTATTTTTCTTAATGTAAAATTTAATAAATAAGTTCATATTTTGTAAAAAAGAAAATCTTTCACTTTAAAGTTTGAAAAAGGAGACTCATCATTTGCAACGAGTGATAGAATTATATTAAAGAATACTAGCTATAATTATTATTGACTAATAAATTTTTATAAAATTATGTGTATTTAAAAGTTTGTAATCACAATCATTTGTCATAAAAGAAACATGGAAATGTGTGATTTATTGATACAACATCTAACGATATTTCAATATTATATTTATGAACTATGATTTGCTCATTTGGTAAGATTTTATTGAGAAAATTTTGATAATTTTTATAACTTGTGAGGTTTTCACGTTTATTAGGTAATACAATACAAGAAATCAAAAATTGCATGTTTAAACAAAATTTAAACTTCAAATCAATCTGATTTCCAATCATTGTGTAGGATCAAGTACCAGAATGTAAAATGAAATGAAAAAATGAATCAAGAATGAGCTTAGTAATCAATGAAGTGAATTGAAAATATGAGATCTGTCAAATTCCAATAGAAACCCAAAAAAAAAAAAAAGCACTAGATGATTCTTCCATCTGCCTTAATTTTTGTGAACGGAGTTAACTATTATCTGTAGCTGGTGAATGAAGTTACCTCCTATCGGTGATAGAAGGTACTCCCAATGTTCTAAAATAAATGAATTGGATTTTTTTTTTTCAATTTTACCCGTTAGGTTCCTAAAATACTTCAAAGTAATTTAATAACAATTAAAAAAATAATAGTAAAAAATAACCTACAGTTTATGTCCTAAATTTTTATTTTTTTTTAAGGAATGTATCATCCCCCAATAATTTAATTATTTTGAAATGAAGAAAATAATATATATCTCATAAATTTAATTGAAAACTGATAGGAATACCACGGTCATTAAGAAAAAATGAAACGAAGACAAAAAGGAAAGAAAGAATGAGTTGAACCAGATTTAAATTAGCACACGCAGACCGTTCAAACTATGGATGCGACGTTTTGGGAGTTTGGGTGAGAGGCTGCTACCTATTACATCCAACTAAAGTACATGAACCCACAACATCAACATCACAACACATTTGTCTATTCTTTTGGGATATTTTAGGAAATAGTACAATATATATCTGAAAAAAGTGCCAAAAGTATTTCCCATAATATACAAAATCCTATAATTTGCAAATAACCTGTCAAGAACCACAACCAGTTTAAAACACAACAACAACATGTGCAGTATAGCATCACAAAGTACAAGTTGAAATACTTCCTAGACATTGAGGTGGCACATTTTAAACTACTTCATGCCCCTGGAACAATGACTTAAATGACACTCCATACATATGTGCATGGGGACAAGCTTCCATTAACTTACACTAGTGTTGAAATTATAAAGGCTAAATACATATACAAGCCCCTAAACTATTTTACTTTTTCGTATAGACACCTCAATTAGGATAGGTTCCTATTGAATCCTTTATTCCTTCACAAAACGTATCAATTGAACACAATTGCTGATATGGCACTGATGTGGCGTGACATGTGTAATACACTCTTCATTAGGAGAGTGAGAAGCCATAATTTATTGTAATTTCCTTTTTTTTCCATATCAGCAACAATTTTAATTCTCATTAAAATTACATTGTAATTTTTCCATTTCAAAATTAAAAAAATAATTGTCTTCTTTTTCTTTTTTTTTCTCGCTCTCTCTCTCCCCTGTTTCTTCTCTCTCTCTTCCTCCAATTCTCCCCTTTCCTCTATTGCTTTCTCACATTTTCTCTTCTGTTCTCAATCTCTCTCTCCCCTATTTTGTCTCTCTCTCTCTCCCTCTGATTCTCCCCTTTGCTTTCGCACCTTTTCTCTTCTTTTCTCGATCTCTCTCTCCCTTTTGGCTGAATACACAAAACACACAGTCCATATACGCACATAGCTCACAAAAATCGCACCACTCACAACACAAACAGCTACATATATGCGATACACACAGAAGAATCGGGGAGGAGGAAGGGAAAAAACAGTAGAGAGTCGCGAGGAATTTGGGAAAAACTGTGGAGAAATTGAAAGAATAGAGAGAAAGAAGGTGCGAGGAAGAGACAATCGATAGAGAAACGGTGAACGGAGGAGAAAAAAGCGAGAGAGATAAAAGAAAAAAAAGTGAAAAAGGGAGGGAGAAAAGGATCGATGGGGTCAGAAATTTGACCCGTTTTTCTTCAATTTTCTCCGTCGCCGGAGCTCCAGCAAAGTGAAAACAGCGACCCAGCCCTCATTTACGATCGAACCCTCGTCGGAGATTATGAAGAAGAAGATATATTTTTTTTTTAAGGTTTCTGTAGTAGATGGGGAAACGGGTGTTTGGAAGAGAAGGGGGGAGGGGGAGGATTGGGTAGGGCTGTAGTGGGGAAGGGAGGGTATTAATGGTTTTTTATTTAATTTAAATTTAATTATATCATAAAATTATTTTTATAATTATTTTAAATTAAAATGCCACATATCGTTATTTAATTTGCCACTTCGCCACATCATTGGCGTGTGTATTACACGTAGTCCCAATTTTTTGTCATGTCAGCAAATTGGGCTCAATTGAAATTATTTCTGAAGGAGTAAAGGATTCAATAGGTACCTTTCTTAATTGAGGTGCCTATATAAAAAAAGTGAAATATTTCAGGAGCCTGTATATGTATTCCGTCAATTATAAAACATGTGATGTATATAACAAAATACCATGCATGTGTCCCACGAGTGGAGTCCGGAGAGGATAGTGTAAAAGGAAAATGTGTGATGAATCCCTATTGTAGTAAAAACACCTATAGTGAAGCATCTTTGATAACAAGCGTTCAATCCAACTCGACCAGTTGGCCAAATCGGAGAATACTTATAGGCTAACAAACCACGAGCACTATAATGAGATATAGTAACAGGATATTTCATACAACAACTACTAACACATAAATAAATCCAATGGAAGAAGTTTACCAGAACTGTCGTGACCAAAAATTAATCCAAAAAGCCCAACTATAACCAACAAGATGTATGCTTCCTGTATATTCGCTTTCTTTCTGTTTCTTCTGATGAAAAATAAATTAAATCCACAAGCCAACCACAACGTCACCCACGCAAGTTAAGGGACCTCTTTCTCTATTCATATCTTGAGTTTAGGTAGCTAGCGCGGATATGAGATCAAGAACTTGGATGTCTGAACCCCTCAACGACCAGTCTTGGGGCGTTTCAATCCACCAGTATTGAAAGGAGAGACACTGCCACTTGGTCCTGGACTCTCTTCCCTGAAATTTGAATTTAGCATGGCGAGTTCATGTAATTGCTGTCTCTTTATATAGTCCTGTGACTCGTCCTGTAAATGGTAGCATTGCACAAAGTATGAGACAATAAAAATTATGCGAAAATACAAACTGATTTATCTTGGAATGAGACCTAATTAAAGAAAACTTATCACATCATTTTATGCTTCAGAAGTAGGCGAATTTTTTACTCAATAAAAAGTGTGAACAAAATACATAGGGCGGGACTAGAACCCGCGACATGATATCTGAATATGCAGAAAACATTGAGACGAAGCTTAAAGTTCGATATACTTTTTTTAAAAAAAATTACTTTTGTCTACGATACGATAAGTTGTAGTGGTGCCAGATACTTAAACCAATTCTGCCATCATAGAGTCCCCCTATATAGTCGACTAATATTTTTTTGGTTGATAAAGTAGTCTACTGTTAATTTTCGAGAATTGCATCCTCTTTGCAAGGAACAGGGTGATATCAAAGATATAATAAAAAGAATCATCTGCAGTCCAATTAGTAGCATAAATTCCTGCAAGTGATTAAATCAGGATATATACCACTGGCTTGAGAAACTCCTCTATTATTTCTTGTGCCCGTCTCAATCTGCTCTCCACGATATTGGCTGGTAATTCCGCCTCGATTAAAATATGGAGTGGTTCATTCAGGTGTTCATATCCTGGTATTCCACGTAGGCTCTCCTCCTTAAGATTATCAAACATAAAAATACATTAGAACTCCAATGATCAGCTAGCGTAAATGGCCTATTAAATTAGTTAATGAAATCTTCAAAAATAAATATCTGATTTACAGGAAGTCAAATGAACAAGTTGATATTGGTACTAATTGATCTGTATTAGATAAAATTATTCATAAGCAATTTTGGTCCATAACACAAATCATTTAAGTGTCAATCTGAAACTCGGTCCATAGACCATAAAGGCAAATAAATCCATTCAAAAATTTCTAGTATCAGTGATAATTCTTTAAAGGAAAATCCGAAAGTATATAAGCAACAGACAGAAAATTTGAATGTTAATGTTTCTATCATCTTCCTTGTATGTACACAAAGTAAAAATTGTAGCAAAGCTTTAATAGGTGCAAAATTTGCAACACAAATCTTTCTGTTAAATTGGCTGAAACTTGATTTGCACCAATCTCTAGTTCTTCCAGAACTTAAGAGTACTTTTAGCGGTCATAACAATTTCTTTATATAGACCAAACAAGTATGACTTTTTATTCCCGCAGGCCCCATCAGTCCCTTTCTCCGAACCCCCTCCATTTCTATGGAGTAACAACTGTTTCTTTTCTAGTTAATACTGAAATATCTGAAAATAGTCTTCTCTATACAACAACAACAACATACCCAGTGTATTCCCACCTAGTGGGGTCTGGGGAGGGTAGAGTGTACGCAATCCCTACCACTACCTCAGGTGAAGTAGAGAGGTTGTTTCCGATAGACCCTTGGCTTAGAATCAATAATAATATAACAGACACAATACATAAATGCATATAAACTTGTTCAGTATGCAAAATAAACTAACAACGCTAGCCACAAGATAATACTAAAACTATAAATCTGAAATCATCGACAACACACATCACCTATGAACAAGAAATCAAACACAAATACAGAACACTCCCCTGTTGTCACCAACACCCTCCCACCCCCTAACCCTTTACCCTAATCCGCATCCTCCACACCTTCGTATCAAGGGTCATGTCCTCCGTAAGCTGTAACTGTTCCGTATCATATCTAATCACCTCCCTCCAATATTTCTTCGGTCTACCTCTCCCCCGCCTAAAATCATACATAGTCAGTGTCTCACACCTCCATACTGGCGCATCAGCACCCCTCCTCGTCATCAGTGGCGGATGTAGAGTAGAAGGTGTGGGTTCCCGGGAACCCATACCCGCTACCGTAAGGCTTAAAATTACATAGAAAAATCACCAAAAGTTATAAATATTAATAGGTGGGAACCCATAACTAAACCAAGGGATAGCTTAGTGGCAGGAAAGGAGCCTTTGGGAACCCACAAGTGTAAAATTTTGAATCCGCCTCTGCTCATCATGTGCCCGAACCAACGTAACCTCACTTCTCGCATCTTGTCCTCCACTGAAGCCATTCCCACCTTTTCCCGAATAATCTCATTCCTCACCCTATCCTTCCTGGTCTGACCACACATCCACCGCAACATCCTCATCTCCGCCACCTTTAACTTTTGGACGTGGGATTTAATCACATCCTTTAAATATATAAGTGAATAGATATATAAATATACAACCTAGGTGATGACCTAAAAAAGAGCTATATATTAAAGAGTAAAAAGGAGGTAGGTATTTTGCCTCCAGGCGATAATCAAAAAGGATTGTGAACTACATCATACCTACCCTCAATGACCTACTGATCTAGGTTACAAGTTTAATATAACAACTCTTCTTATGTGAAGGTACTAAGAGAAACAAGGGCAGAAAACTGTATAGATATTAATAGAAAAGGGAGATGAACATAGTTTGTGGAAGTTATGCAGGACAAGCATTAAACTTAAAATCATCATATCTGATTGGGATGATCAAATACATGAGATGTTTTTGTTCTAAACTACTTATGAAAGAAAGTTGGTACTCAGTAAAAGCATCTTAGAGACTTGGCAGTTAATACATGCGTCTGATAATAAGTAATTTTATACATATGCAGCTAGAGCTAATCAATCAGACAATTCAACAGGAACAGGACTGAGATAGAATAGAATAATAGCATTACCTGATCCGGGTCCTTTATTGACCCTCTTCCTCTAATATACACACGACATCCTGTAGTAGCTTCCACCTGTTTCAAGGAATTGCCCCTGGGACCCAGAAGTCGCCCAACAAAATTGAACTGAAATCCTACGAGAAGTTAGTTCATATAAACTATATAGCACCAGAAGGCGGTGTGCAAGTATAATAAATAAATCCCTTACATTTGGGTAAGTTTCTAATGGGATTTCTAAGCGCAATATCCTTTTCACAGTGTATGAACTAGGACTTGCTGGTGCCCCATGCCAGTCCATTGACATTCCAGAAGCTCCACTTAATCTCTGCCACAAGTACATAGAACTGTATTTAGGATAAATAGGCAAATTAAGTGGGAAAACAATAAAGAAACAAGTTAACACACAGCACTAAGTGCTTGACACTTAAAAGAGGCAAAAAGACTAAGAAAAAATTCTATAGATACAGTACATTAGAAATCAATTATCAAATGAATCACCAGCATGGGCTAACTAAAGATGCACACAGTTAAAGCTTAACTAATGAGATTGAATTTCGCTGTATATCACATGTCAACAGCCAAACAATTTGCTCACTTAATATAACAGCTCAAACAGTTCCAAAATCCTATGTATCTTCTTCACTCTGTCATGAATGAATTTCACACTTTGATCTTCAGGCCACTATGCGAAAGAAATGATAAAAAAAAAAATTTGAGTGGGCCAATTCTGTAGTGCAAGGGTCCATCCATATTCTTTTAGGTTGTCAACACTCTAACATTTAACCCGGACTTTGATAAATAGACGGAGAAACTGATAACAGCACCACCACTGAAAAAATAGTAACTATTCCAAAGCTGCCGGGAAACAGCCAAATTGGACATCCATGTCAGACATGTTATACATTGCCGAATTGTATGTCCATTAGTCAATCGTATCCACATCTCTTCTTTTTTTTTTTTGATAACTGTGGTGTCTAGACCAATTTGCGTGGACCTTGAACAATTCCACGGGATACCTGCCACCTCCCACCAGGTACTAGGTTAGGTAACTCTGTCCAACAAGGCTAGAACAGATGGGAAGAAATCACCTAGTGTTTTTGTCTCTGTTGGGATTTGAACCTGAGACCTCAGATTCTCAGCCACTTCACTGACCATAAGCCACACCCTTGGGTGCAATCGTATTCACATCCTTACGTTGCATGGAATGCAAGTCAAAAATTTCAGAACCCCTTACATTCTTGTTTCTAGATCAAACAAATAAGCATCTTCTGATGCTATTGGATAAAAAATGACATGGGAAGTAATGAAGTCCCAAACCTGAACAAGGCATCATCTCAGCAGAATATCCTCTCGTTTGCGAATATAAATGAGACAACTAGTTGGTAAAATCATCAACTCAACATCTAAACCTTTACTATCCAACTTTTACAGGAAAAAGCTGGGCAAGCTATCTGCCCAAACCTTGATTATGGACTCTTTGACATTAACATGCAATTGAAAAGGAGGAATGCCAGGATTCATTATTTTGTGCATTCTCCCACAAATCAAAGAACCAGTATCTGAACTTAGTAAAGGGAAAGAGTTGCCCCTTGTCGTGCTGAGAGCAGAACAAGATAATGACCACTATTGTGCAACACAGATACTAATGATCTTTGTTTTGTTCAACCAGTTATTGATCTTGCTAACTTCCACTAACTTATGCACTTTCTTGTGTAAGTACACTTGCTTTCTATCAGGTTTGTCGAAATTCATGTGAACCTTCCTTAGTGATTGCTCTAAATATCTAAGATTTCTTCATCAAGAGGAACTCAGATAAACCCAAACCAATTCAAATAGTAAATACTAACCCGAAAAAACAAGAAAAATATCATTATAAGTAACAGCATGCATGTCTGTGCACATATGCATATCAGGAAACTGTTTAGAGCTTGCCAGGCGCTAGCTGCTTCACTTGATATTATTAAGCCAGTGACAAGATCATCCTTCTCATTTGACATGCAGTGCTGCTGCATTCCCTATAGATGGTAATGCACTCTGCACTATATTCCAAATGGAGTCATTTCAGCATCAACTGACCCACCTCACTCCCCAAAGATAGAGAACAAGGAACAGATCCTTACATTTAGATACTAGGAGTTCCATCGATAATATCTAGAAACATGTTTCTGCCTTATAATAGAGTGCAGTCGCCAGTCAGCTTCTTAAAGAGTTAGTTGATCGTTTACAGTTAGACAGTAAGTTAGATTACTGCAGAGTTTCAATAATAAAAATTCTCAAGGATAATCTAATCAGTAAGGTTACGTTCATCTAGACCACCATTTGTTACTAGGCAATATACATTGTGCAATAAGGATCTAAAAGAAATCTGGAGATTTGAGGTTCAAATCCTAGCTGTAACACTCAGTCTGAATCCACCTGCCCCAACCTTGGTGGCAGGTTTACCTAGTACCAGTGCTTGTAGGCCAGCAGGCTGCCAGGTGGGTTAGTTGAAGTACGCCCAAGTTGACCCAGAGATCACTATTATAAAAAAGAAGTTTAAAGGAAATTTGTAATGACTGAAACAGTTGGGCTTGGCTCTACTAGTCAGTCGTGCTGTGTGAGCCTCCAAATGTTTCAGAGCAAGTGAAGCTTTTTGGGGTATCAACACACATCCTTCCCCAGCAACATAACAGTTGTAGTACCTCGAAACAAATTTAACTTGCTAAACATCAAATGACTGATGGTAGAAGAAACAAGTTAGTTGTTCAAGTTCCTACCCTCCACGTCTTTAATGGTATCTCTGGGAAGGTGGGCAGCCCGGGGCACTAAAGCTTCAACTATGCACGAGGTCCAGGGAAGGGCCGAACCATAAAGTGTTCATTGTACGCAGCCTTACCACACTTTTCTGCAAGAGGCTGTTTCCACGGCTTGAACCCGTGACCTCCTGGTCACATGGCAGCAACTTGTTGAAGGATTGAAGCTTACCGCTAATCCTTTTACTAACAGAAACTTATGTCCAATTTATACTAGTGAGAAAATCATAGAAATCCTCAAGCTACTAAACTTTTTGCTGAATTATTAGATCTAGATTTGTATAGCTCTGATACTATGGTTCTTTTCCTCTTGTATATATGACGCACACAGAGTAAAGAGATGCTCCTGCTAAGAGAAGAAATCCACAACACAGGGCAAATGGACAACTTGTCAGATATAGGATCACAAAGTCAATTACCTCCTGCGCAAGTCCACCCCAACCACCCAATCCTGTTCCGCCAACATTTGACATAAAGTTTGCTGAAGTCATAGGGCTGGGACTTCTATGTCGAAACCTATCTAGCTCACCAAAACCTTGGCTTGGCATCATTCCTGATACCTTCATGATCTCTGAAAAACAGAATGTAGTCAAGGTAATTGATCACTAAATCAACATTGTAATAACAGCATGATGACTATGACTATAAACAGTTAATTACCCCTAAAGTCTCTGAAAATTAGAATCTAGTTATGGTGATCAAGCATCAATTAGATAGCAGTTTGACTACAATGCACGGAATAGTTTAACAGCAAAAATGGTAACATGATAATCAATAAAATACCGAGAGGTTAAGAGAAATAAACATCTTCTACTATCTCTACCTGGATAATGACAGATTAAATAACCTCACGAATTCTGAAAAATAAAAAATCAAGCGGCATATTGACCAAAACTGACCCAGATCAAGGATGTTAACATGAAGAGCACGCATTTAATATTTCGCACCTAAACAATTATGAAACTTTCCAGACCAGCCAGATATTCTTTCAAGCAAAACCCAGCGCAGAATGTGCACTCTCAAGCGGGTTATTCCCTGATCACTGTTTGATCAACTAACTCATATTTTTCTTATTTTAACTATTTGAGATTTCCAAAAAGTAGTAATTAAACTGCCAAAGTTACAAATCCCCTCCGGAACATTTTGTCCATGTCCTTGCAAATCCCTCTGAAGAAGAATAATAGCACAAAATATCATGGACATTAAGTTGGCCATTTTGAGTAAACATGTATAACAGTTGAAAAGATGCAACTTCCTTAAGAAAAATCAATCTTCCGCACTTCCGTATCCTTTCCTCCTGCCATTTGCATAATTTTATAAATAGAGTATGAACATCAAGGTGCAAATAACCTTCTTCACCAGGAGTAGAATGTCTCCCAAGTGCGTTAACAATTAAACCCCTCTCGATTAGCTAATCAAATCCTTTCCAACCACATAAAAATATATACATGAACATTAAGTACATATATACAGAATCCAGAAAAGAGTAAAATGTAAAAAAGACAATTTCTTTTATTGAGACACATTCACAACCCCATCACAGTGAGAATTTGGACAAGAACAGATAAAGTAACACAAATGGTGGTCTATGAAGGTAAAAACCAATCAAGTCAGATCCAACTTGTCATCTTTTAACCACAAGAAATCAGAACCAATGTAGCAAAACCTCTGAACCCCACCACCACCCATAGAAAGTGCAGATTTATCACAAGAAAATCAGAACCAATGCAGCAAAGCTCTGACCGCCATCCCCACCCCATAAAAGTGCAGATTTACCACAAGAATGTGTACTACAAATGAAGTTACCTTGATTCAAGAGAGTGCTACATATGGGAAGAACTTGCATGAAAGGACCAAGCTTTTGATGTTCAGCCAACAATTCTGACAAGTACTGATTACTGAAAAAAGAAACACATAACCATCACAACCCACACAACAAAATCAAGAAAATGTATAATCCAGTACAAAACAGAAAAAAAAAAAAAAAAAAGATACCTGTCAACATCTTGATTAGTTCTAATCTGAGGAGATGCAGTTCTTGAAGGTGAAAAGTTGTGATTATACAAACCTGACATAGCTTGTTTCAGGCCAAGTATATTAAGAAAAAGAGTCAAATGGGGTTCCCTGTATATAGCAAAGAGAAGAAAAGAAATGAGTAGACAGAGAGAAAAGTGTTTTGTGTAATTGACAGAAAGGCAGCAAAATCTTCTCTTTTTCAATTTTCCTGTCACTTGTTGGAGTCTTGACAGCCAGTATCACTATTTGGTGGCTGCGTAAATTGAAATAAATATAGAGTATCTACCAAGTATTACAGAAATGTAAATGTCCTCAGTTAAAAGTTAAACTCTTTCGCTCCTTACAAAATCAGTTCATCCATGTCATTACTTTTTAACGGTAGTTTTTAAAAACAACTTTGTCATCTGACCTTTTATTAGAGGTTCACGTCATTAATTAAAATAAATAAAAAAAGCTCAAATATGCCATTGAACTATAAGAAATGACTCATTTATGCCATCAGTTAAAAGTTCGATTCATTCATGTCATCACCATTATAAAATAAACTCACTCATGTCATTACCTTTTAATGATGAATTTTTAAAAATAGCTTTACCACATGATCTTTTATTAAAAGTCCACGCCATTAATTAAAAAAAATTAATATTTAATTCAAAGTATCTTAAATTAGTTAGTATTGAGTTATTTATTTCAGCATTTATACCATAATGATGGGAGAACTTATCTCATATACACGTCGGGATAATTGGAATAGCAAACTTCTTTTAAGCCATTATTTGAAAATAATTTTTCAACAATGTACGTTCTACTACTTCGTGATGGGAGAAGTTATTTCATATGCATGGCGGGATAATTGGGATAACAAACTTCTTTTAAGTCGTTATCTGGAAATATTTTTTTTAATAATGTATACTTCCTAATCCGTGATGGCAGAATGGAGAAGTTCTATTGGTACGCCTCTTTCTTTTTCTTGCTTGTCCTAATCGTTCATTGGTTTATTTTCTTACAACTTCGGAGTATATATTGGAGTCACTAAAATTAAAACTAATCAGTTACTGTAGGATAGATTTTTTGAGGTTTTTGTTAAGCGTAGCATTTATAATGATTTAGAATCAACTAGAAATAGCCAAAGGATATACATTAATCACTATTTTTTCTTATTAGAAAAATAGTTGTTGTTGTAGGGTAAAAAATAAATTAATGGGTGTGGGTCGGGTTATGTTAAATGAATAGGTTGTTTTTAATGGGTCTAAAATATTTTGAAATTAATATTGATTTATTTTAATTAATGTCGCGGACCTCTAATAAAAGGCCACATGACAAAACTGTTTTTGAAAATCCACCATTAAAAAGTAATGACATGGGTGAACTGATTTTATAACGATGATGGCATGAATGGGTTGACTTTTAACTGATGGTATAAATGAGTCATTTCTGATAGTTTAATGACATATTTGAGTCTTTTCCTTATTTTAATTAATGACGTGGACTTTTAATAAAAGGCCACGTGGCAAAGCTGTTTTTGAAAATCACCGTTAAAAATTAATGGCATGGATGAGCCGATTTTGTAACGACGATGAAATGAATGAGCCAAACTTTTAACTAATGACATAAATGAGTCATTTCTGATAGGTCAATGACATATTTGAACCTTTTCCCTATTATTATTATGTAAATAAATAAATAAATAAATAAATCTAAATTTGGGCATACATAACTGTATAGATAGATCATCCAAAGTTGCGACCAAGTGATAAATTATTTGTTATTTTTAGATATATATATATATATATA